>NW_025999810.1:1997500-2187216 GCF_019419815.1 Pyrus x bretschneideri
CACACCTTCCACAACCCTTGCCGCACCACCAAACCTCCCTAAATCCATCCCTAACCCAGAAAACCATCCAAAAACACCATAAAACCTCTCTGCCGCAGCAAGGAGAAGAGGAAAGAGGAGCTTCGGTGCGCAGAAATTCAAGTGGATTCGTTGGGCGTTCTAGGTGTAATCAATCCTTTGTTCGTTATGTTTAAATTCAATTTTATTTCACTTTTTGTGAACATGAGAGGCTAAATCCCTAATTAGCTAGGGGGTGATTCGAAACCATGTTTATGCTTGCAATATGAATTGATTACTTTTGGTTGGAATTTCATGAGTTGTGGATTCAATTTGTTTAACTGTTTGATTGATAACTTATTTATGTATGTTTATTGAGAGTGCACGCTTAATTTTCATGCATGAATTTGACGCTAGAATATAAGTGAGTTTCACCTAATAGTTATGAACTTATATTCACAAGTAGTGGAGGTTGCTTATAAACAATCGCGTTAAATGAATTCTTGGCACTAGTTTCATGCTCATCATAGTAACGAATGCCTCGTCAACACTTATAGTTTTCATGATGCTTAATGATCTTTGATTGTATCTTTATTGTGCTTTTCATGTAAAGGACTTTTGGAGAATGTTTTGAATTGCGTATGCGCTAACCCATCCAATTCATTAACTTAAGGAGAACTTGACGGTTAATTTAAGCGGACCTAATTAACCCAGGGTATTGAGTTTCATAATTTATCGAAAGACCAACTGAAAATCATCTTGTATGCAAGTGTAACATGTGTGGAGAAGAACCTTCTAGCTAGCATTCATCCATATTTTCATCACATTCATCTTTACAATCTGCCCTTAATTACAATCTGTGCATTTTATTTAATTTCGTCAAAAACTCAATCCCCCTTTACTTTTGTGTCCAACTTAGTTAGAAAGTGTCTTAGTTTGTGTTTCTAAGTGTTTTGATTCAAGTTATTACACAAATTTGTCCAAAGTAATCAAAGTGCTCAAAACTGCCCAGAAAGTGTTTTTAAGGCAGTTTTGAGTGTTTTGGTGCTGTTTTGAGTCTTTTGGTTTGTTTTAGTGTTTTAAGTGTTTAGTTTTGCATTCTTTGAGTCTAGTTTAGTGCTTTAAACTTTATTTTACGTTTTTGAGTCAGTTTCCAAGTGATTTTGCAATCCCTCCTAATCCCCAGTTAAGAACGATCCCTACTTATACATATACTACAATTGTCACAAGAGGGTTTTAATTTGTGTGCTTATTTAGTTCGCATCAAATTTTTGGCGCCGTTGCCGGGGATTAGCTACTTTGCTAATCCCTTGGATTGTTTACTTTCTGTTTATTTAGTTATTTTGCTAAAGATTCTGACCTTGTTTTGTTTTTATTGTTTTAGGTACTAGTGTATGACTCGGAGTTCTCAACCGATTTGTGAGGATATCTTGGACTTTGACAGCGATTTTGAGAGGACTTTGAGACGAAGGAAGAAGCACCACGAGTCAAATCCACCAAGCCCGGAACCTGAGCTTGAAGAACAAGTCCTAGAAGAGGAGGAGGAACTCACGGCAGGGATCTTTGAGGAACCCACGGCAAGGGTAGTTGAAGAACCACAAGGCATGGCCGTAGACACCCGGACACTTAAGGAGCTTTCCGCTTCGGGATTGGATAATGCCGCACCCTTGTGTATCCAATATCCCCCACCGGCCGAAGGCAAGACCGAGGAGTTCGAGTTGAAGTCAAGCTTGCTCCACCACATTCCGAAGTACCATGGGTCGTCCATAGAGGATCCGAACAAGCATCTGAAGGAATTCGAGGTGGTGTGTTCAAGCATGACTCCCGTCAACGTCGACGGAAGTATTCTGAAGATGAAGGCTTTTCCATTCTCTTTAATGGACAAAGCCAAGGATTGGTTGTACGACTTAGCTCCCGAAACCGTCACATCGTGGGAGAGCATGAAGAGGGCATTTCTGGAGAAGTTTTTCCCAACTTCTCGAATCATCCTTTTACGTAAAAGGATAAGTGGAATTCAACAAGATGAAGGTGAGTCTTTTCCTACGTATTATGAACGTTTTAAATCTCTTGTTGCTTCTTGTCCACAACATCAGATGAAGGGGGAGTTGCTTCTGCAATACTTCTACGAGGGGCTCCTACCAATTGAACGTCAAATGCTCGATGCCTCGGCGGGTAGAGCATTGGTGGACAAGACGCCCATGGCTGCCAAGGTCTTGATCGCGAACCGAGCGTTGAACGCTCAACAATATGAAGGAGTAGGACAAAGAGGACCCCCACGACAGCAAGTGCATGAGGTAAGTTCCATACCCGATATTCATTCACAGTTAGCTAATGTTACTTCCATTGTGTCGCAGATGGCCGAAGGAAAGAGGATGCAAGGACCGATTGTATGCGGGGTGTGTTCGATCCAAGGACATGCTTCTGAGAAGTGCCCACAACTCATAGAAAATGGTGGATGGGAAAGCGCCAACGCAATTGGATTTCAGGGCCAAAACCGGTTGGAAATGTGCCCTAAAACCAATCATATGATGATACTTTATGGACATTTCACATGTTAAACTAATCTAGTTTAATATTAAGGGCAAACATTATTGTTTGAGCCGTCTCATATAAATGTTATATGCTTAAATGATAAGTCCAAGGAATATGTGATTGGGAGAATGCGATCTAAAGAAGTTAGATTCATGAGACCATTCTTTCGTAGACACATCCTAAACGTTCCTGATCATAGGATTGCCAATTGGGCATTGACAGTCCGTTAAGATCAGTACGTGCTGTGTCTTCTCTCAGGGAGAGTGACTAGTCTCGAGTCATTGGTGTGAGTGACACCAAGACAAGCATGTAGGTGCTCAATAGAGAATGAGTTCACTGAACACGATCAACGAGGAGTTCTCATATTCATGTCACATGAGAACTCATGGTTGGGATAATGCAAAGTAGTCCTTTGACCTGAGGCATCACAGCTGTCTTGTGGTTAGGTACTTGATCTTTGATTATGTCAAAAGTCACTCTATCAAGGTGTCCACGGCATCGTCGGGGTTAAGCCACTTAGCCATGGAGGCAAGTGAATGCGCAACAAGGGATCTCTAACCTTCAAACTGTTTGAGGGAGAATACTCTATGATATGATTTAGAATCTCTGGCCAGAGTATGAATGAGATGTTGGAATGCGTTCCAGATCACATTCAAGGTAATCATATAAGTACAAGATTCACATTGGATAGTAGACATGAATAAACTATCAAACCAAACAATGTGGTCAAAAGTATTGTATTAGAGAAAGACCGTATTGCATTTGTAATCCTAAACTGAATAGGTTCTCCACCTCTTCTGATTAGCTTGGGTAACCATGATATGCTGCTAGGTGTCACTCATGGTTTGTGGAAGCCCTAAACGTGTATAAACACTAAAGGGAGAATTGAAAGTAAGTTTCAATTCACAATCGATTTGAAAGAGTTTGAATCGTCCATTGCCTCGCTAAAAGGAACCTAATGGATCGTACACCGTGTAAGGTAGAGATTGAAGATTCAACGGAGATGAGTAAGAATAATTAAATGGTTTAATTATTTATGGCAAGGATTAATTAATATGTTAATTAATCAAACGAATAAGTTCGTTAAAGACCTCGGGATAGTTTTGGACCTTAAGGCCCAATGGGTTTCGAACGTCAAGTCCATTAACTTAAGTTGTATGACAACTTAATGAATAATGATTCACAAAGGCCCAAATAGCCCAATAAATCCCCTTAGGCCGGCCATTTAGAGGAAGGTAGTGAACTTGGCTTAATTGCAAGTTTGCCACTCCATTGTGAGGTGGTATAAAGACATCTTTATAGCCATTTCATCCTTAGGGTTTTCTTGGGAGTAAAGATGAGAACAAAAACCTCCCTTTGCTCTCAAAGAGGCCGGCCAATCTAGAGGGGAAAATCTAGCAATCTTACTTCCTCTAGGTCACTCATTTCTTCTTCAATATGCCTTGGTGTGGAGACTTAGAGGTTCTCAATTTTGGGAACTTGGAGAAACCTTTTCATCCATCCAAATCCATGGATCTAAGATGCAAGGAATGAAGGCCCTCTCTTTGGGTGATTAGCCTTTGCTTATGCAAAGAGGAATCTACAAAGGTATTGATTTCTCAACTCACTTTGTTTTCAGTTGAGTCTTGGTTCACCTATCTAATAGGCTTTGAAGTTCATGGGTTAAGTTTTGTTTTTGAGTGCATATAAACATGATTCCGCCTTTTAATTGTTAATTGCATGTTGTTGATGTTGCTCAAATGAACTTGTTTTTCACAAATCTTCCTTCAAAACCAACCAAGGAACGATCCGTACTCGAACACTTATAATCCAGGTTGGAGAGACCACCCGAACTTCAAATGGAGGGAGCCCCAACAACTACCACAACAAGGAGGCTTTAGGCAACAACCACCGGGCTTCTACAACAAGCCATATGTCCCCACACAAGCACCTCCACAATCTGCCCAAACAAGTTCAGGTAACACTTTAGATAATGATACATTTCTTAAGTTACTAACGAATTTGTCTCAGGGGCAAGAAAATCAAGCCAAAGCCATGCAAAACCAAGATAAGAGGGTGGAGCAATTGGAGAAACAAATTGGGCAGATTGCAGATTTTGTAGGGAAGTTTCGTGAGCAAGGCCAACTTCCTAGTTCTACCATTCCAAACCCCAAAGGAGGCTTCGAAAGCGCAAAGGCCATACTTTTGAGAAGTGGAAAAGAAGTCGGGGCAGGTCCTACACCATCACCATCAGATCTTAATGAGGACGAAAAACTAAGAATTGAAGAGGAGGAAGCAAGTCACCCCACGGCAAAGGTGGAAACACCTTTGCCGCAAGTTTGTATTGATCCAAAAGTGTCCAATTCGGCAAAAAGGGGTAAGAATGTGTCAAATTTGGTTCCTACTAATGTTGTTCCTTCGAATGTGCCTTTTCCTAGTAGGTTCATGCAAACGAAGAAAGAAGAAGCTGAAAAGGACATCCTTGAGACGTTTCGGAAAGTTCAAGTAAACATACCCCTTTTGGATGCAATCAAGCAAGTCCCGAGGTACGCCAAGTTGTTAAAGGAGCTTTGCACCATGAGGAAGAGGATGTCGACCAAGGAAGTGGTAAAGGTAGGTGAAAATGTCTCCGCCATTTTGCAACGCAAACTACCCCCCAAATGCAAAGATCCAGGTAGTTTTACCATTCCTTGTGTGATAGGTAATACACGTTTTGAATCTGCCATGTTAGACCTAGGTGCTTCGATAAATGTTATGCCATATTCAATTTATGCATCTATGAACTTAGGAGTATTGAAAAATGATGGTGTAATCATACAATTGGCCGATAGATCTAATGCTTATCCAAAGGGAGTTTTGGAAGATGTGTTAGTGCAGGTAAATCATTTAATCTTTCCGGCGGACTTCTATGTGCTCGAGATGGATGAATCTGACCATGCCCCTTCGTTGCCAATCCTACTTGGCCGGCCATTTATGAAGACGGCTCGGACAAAGATTGATGTGTTTAATGGAACGTTGTCCATGGAATTTGATGGGGAAGTTGTTAATTTTAGTCTTTCTGATTCTATTAAGTATCCTAGTGAGGATCATTCATGTTTCTCCATTGATATAATTGACTCTTTGGCGCAGAGATATATTGAATATTTGAATGCCGATGCGCTTGAAAACGTCATTACGAGAAGCATGGAGTTCAAAACAAAGGGAGGGGGAGTATTGCTAAGCCACGGCACACACATTCCATTGCATGCCGTGCACCCTAGTGAGGAATGTATGGAGTTGGTTGTTGCCCTAGAGTCACTGCCTAGGCACGAGGGTAAGTTTTCTAAATTTGAGTCAATTCCCATTTCGACTAATAAGTTGTTGCCATCCATAGTTCAGGCACCCACCCTCGATCTTAAACCACTACCAAGCCATTTGAAGTACATTTTCTTGGGGGAAGAGGAGACATTACCGGCCATCATTTCTTCATCACTCACGGCACAAGAAGAGGAGAAACTAGTGCGTGTTTTGAAGGAGTTCAAATCTGCCCTAGGTTGGACTTTGGCCGATATCAAAGGTATTAGTCCCGCCACATGCATGCATCACATATTTCTTGAGGAGGGGGCCAAACCAACTAGAGAGGCTCAACACCGTCTTAACCCTCCAATGATGGAAGTTGTGAAGAAGGAGATAATCAAGCTTTTAGATTGTGGAGTCATCTATCCTATCTCGGATAGTAAGTGGGTTTCACCTATCCAATGTGTGCCGAAGAAATTTGGAGTGACGGTTGTGGAGAATGCGGAGAATGAGCTGGTGCTCACTCGAATCCAAACTGGTTGGCGCGTATGCACGGATTATAGGAAGATAAACGCCACCACGAGGAAGGACCACTTCCCATTGCCGTTCCTAGATCAAATGTTGGAAAGGTTAGCGGGTCATTCATTTTATTGTTTTCTTGATGGATACTCTGGTTATAATCAAATTGTTATTGCCCTGGATGATCAAGAAAAGACTACTTTTACATGCCCCTTTGGTACATTTGCTTATCGTCGCATGCCATTTGGTTTATGTAATGCACCTGCCACATTTCAAAGATGCATGATGAGCATATTTTCAGATTATGTTGAGAAAATTATTGAGGTTTTTATGGATGATTTCAGTGTGTTTGGTAATTCATTTGATGGTTGTTTGAGTAATCTTAGTTTGATTTTGAACCGTTGTGTTGAAACAAATCTTGTGCTTAATTGGGAAAAATGTCACTTCATGGTTAAACAAGGTATTGTTCTAGGACATATTATTTCTGAAAAAGGCATTGAAGTAGATAAATCTAAGGTAAACCTTGTTCGTCACTTACCCGCTCCAACTTCGGTTAGAGAGGTTCGTTCGTTTCTTGGTCATGCAGGTTTTTATAGGTGGTTCATAAAGGATTTCTCCAAGATTACACAGCCACTATGCCGATTGCTTCAAAAAGAGGTGGCTTTCGAGTTTGATGATGCATGCTCCATGGCATTCAAGCACTAAAGGAGGCTCTCACTTCGGCTCTCATTATCACACCTCCAGATTGGAGCCTTCCATTCGAGTTGATGTGCGATGCTTCAGACTATGCAATTGGTGCTGTTTTGGGGCAGCGAAAGGACAAAAAACCTCATGTTATTTATTATGCATCTAGAACACTAAATGATGCTCAATTAAATTACTCAACCACTGAAAAAGAATTACTTGCTGTGGTATTTGCATTAGATAAGTTTCGGTCATACTTACTTGGTACTAAAGTTATTATTTGTACTGATCATGCAGCTCTCAAGTATTTGCTCACGAAAAAGGAGGCCAAGCCTAGACTAATTCGATGGCTGTTGCTTTTACAAGAGTTTGACATTGAGATTCGGGATAAGAAGGGCGTGGAGAATGTGGTGGCTGACCACCTAAGTCGAATGGTACATGAGGAAGCAGCGCCAATTTCTGAAACCTTTCCCGATGAGCAATTAATGTCTATCCAGGTAAGTGAGCCTTGGTATGCAGATTTGGTGAACTTTTTGGTGTCTAAACATACCCCTAGCACATTTAATAGGAATCAACGTGATAAGCTTAAAAAGGATGCTAGGTTTTATGTTTGGGATGACCCATACCTCTGGAAATTTTGTCCCGATCAGATTGTACGACGTTGTGTGAATGAATCTGAGTTTCAATCTATTTTAACATTCTGTCATTCATATGCATGTGGGGGACATTTTGGCACCCAACGCACTGCCCTTAAAGTCTTAGAATGTGGGTTTTATTGGCCAACCATTTTTAGGGATGCTAGGACATTTTGCCTTACATGTGATCGTTGTCAACGAATGGGTAATATAAGTGTTAAGGATCAAATGCCACAAAACCCTATACTTTCTGTTGAAATATTTGATGTGTGGGGAATTGATTTTATGGGTCCTTTTCCTTCATCACATGGTTTTCTCTATATCTTGTTGGCGGTGGATTATGTTTCCAAATGGGTGGAAGCAAAAGCCACCCGTACTAACGATTCAAAAGTGGTTGCAGATTTTGTGAAGTCTAACATTTTTGCTAGGTTCGGAATGCCTCGAGTCCTTATAAGTGATGGAGGTTCACATTTTTGCAATCGCACAATCGAGGCACTGCTCAAGAAGTACAACGTTACACATAGGGTTTCGACACCCTATCATCCTCAAACAAGTGGGCAAGCAGAGGTGTCGAATCGGGAGGTAAAACAGATTCTTGAGAAGACGGTTGGGCTAAGAAGAAAAGATTGGAGCTTGAGGTTAGAGGATGCATTGTGGGCTCATAGGACCGCCTACAAAACACCCATAGGAATGTCCCCCTTTCGGCTTGTGTATGGCAAACCATGTCACTTACCTGTGGAGTTGGAGCACAAGGCTCATTGGGCCGTGAAGAAGTTCAACATGGATTTAGACGAGGCGGGAATTCATCGTAAGCTTCAATTGAATGAACTTGAGGAAATACGGAATGAAGCTTACGAGAATGCTCGACTTTACAAGGAAAAGACAAAGGCCTTTCATGACAAGATGATTCGCACCAAGTCCTTCTCTATTGGACAAAAAATGTTGTTGTTTAATTCTCGTCTTCGTCTATTTCCGGGTAAGTTACGTTCACGTTGGATTGGACCCTTTGTTATTACTAATGTTTTTCCTCATGGTGCAGTCCAAGTTCGTAGTTTCAAAACAGGTCAAGAGTTCAAGGTAAATGGGCATCGCTTGAAGTCTTACTACGAGAGCTTTGTAGAACATGATGTGGAGGAGACAACCCACTATGCCGTGGGTTCCCATGAAGGTTGATCAATGTGGCATCGTCCGGCTGCAAGACATAAAAGAAAGCGCTACTTGGGAGGCAACCCATGCAATCAACAAAGGAAGAACTTGGGAATCGCTCCACACTCAGATTTGCGTCCCTAAACCCTTTCCTTTGTTGCTTACTTTATGTTTTGTGTAATGTGTTCAATTGTGTCTAAAACATTGAGGACAATGTTTAGTTTAAGCGTAGGGGGGTAACATTCTGTTTTGAGATATTTTTGCATGAAATTCGTAGGGTATTACCACCTAACATGTCTAAACTTGTTTCCCACTGTTTTTAAGTGTTTTTAAGCTATTTTAGAGTGTTTTAGAGTGTGTTGACTTAAAAATCCGAACATTCTGTTTTGAGATATTTTTGCATGAAATTCGTAGGGTATTACCACCTAACATGTCTAAACTTGTTTCCCACTGTTTTTAAGTGTTTTTAAGCTATTTTAGAGTGTTTTAGAGTGTGTTGACTTAAAAATCCGAAAATACCATAACAATTTGAAAAATTGTTTTGAAAAACCCAAAAAGAGTTGTTTTTGTGTGTTTGTTTGTGTCGTAGGTCACCTTCCAACACAATGATGAGGATTTGGTTTTTAATTGCATGATGGTTAAAGAAAGTTACAAACATGGATGGATGTTTGATATACTCTTTGGTTTATGCTTGGTTGTAGTTATAGTTTACGAATTCACATGTAATCACAAAGAAAAAAAAATTAGTTTTTGTAACATGCTTGAAGGAAGGAACTTAAACAAACGCTACATCCCTGTGAGACTTGAACCTAAACGTTATTTGGAGATTTAAAATATGTGCATTAATGTTTTCTAAAGTCGTTGCATGATCTCATTATTCTTTGCTTGGTTACTACTTAGAAGGCGTTTCATCACTTAGTTCCAAATGCTAGAACTCATGCCCATTTCATTCAAAGCATGTCATTGATTTGCATAAGACATATTCAAGATGAAGTTGTGTAGTGACCACCATCAAAGCCAAACAGCCATGTGCCCTTCACTCATTTTGTGTTTAAGTTTAACCCCATTGAGCCGTGTTAGCCATGTTCTTTGTTAACCCATATTATCCTCACCTAGCCTAGAATAGGACCATCCTTACCCTTGTTCTTGAAGCATAATAAGCAAGGAATTCCTTTTGATTAATGTGTTGCAGAAAATAAGTGTGGGGGAAAGAGTACTTATGTGGGGTGATGTGCCATAGGCACGGCTAGAAAAGGAAAAAAAAAAAAAAAAAAAAAAAAAAGAGTTGAAAATAGTTGAAAAGTATTGGTTGTGGAAGTAAGGGGCCAAAACGATGAATTAGGCCCTAAGAGTTGTTTGAATCTCCATTGTTTGTCCAAAAGTTGATTTCTGCATTCCAAGTGAAATCTAAGTCTTAAATTCATTACTTTGCTTACTATTGCTTAAAGAATTTTTGTTTATCCCTACCTTTCCTTGTTAGCCAATACCCCAAACCCCGTTACAACCCTTGACTTCTATCTTGAGTGTTGTGCATTTCAATTTGTGGAGTTTGAACTTGGTATGAGCATATGGTGTCACTGGTTCTCGCATCTGAGTAGTAGCATTCCATTCATGAGATCATATCTAAACACGTTTAATTACTCCAGAACTTGCGTTCTTTGTTATTGAAGGATTATTTTGGAAGATGACATGTTCATTTAAGCAACATCATTAGCATGCAATTAACAAATTAAAGGCGGAATCATGCTAGCATGCACTTAAAAACAAAACATTACCCATGAATGTTCAAAGCCTAGTAAAATGGTGAACCAATAATCAACTCAAAACAAAGTGAGTTGAAATATATACCTTTGTAGATTCCTCTTTGTATTTAAACAAAGGCTAATCACCCAAAGAGAGGGCCTTCATTCCTTGCATCTTAGATCTATGGATTTGGATGGATAAAAAAGGTTTCTCCAAAGTTCCCAAAATTGAGAACCTCTAATGATTCATCACCAAGGCATAATGAAGAAGAAATGAGTGACCTTGGAGGAGTTTGATTGCTAGATGATCCCTCCAAGGTGGCCGAAATTTTAGAGAGAAAGGAGAGCTTGTGTTCTCATCCTTTCCCCAAAAACAACCCTTAATGAATTTTAGGCTATAAAGTCCTTTATATAGTCCCTTCAAATAAGTGACCTAATGGACCAAAAGCCCTATTATTCTAACATGGCCGGCCTATAGGGTTTATTGGGCTTTCAAGCCCTTTGTTTATTCAAGTTGTCATACAACTTGAGTTAATGGGCTTGACATTCAAATCCCATTGGGCCTTGCGGCCCAAAACTAACCCGAGGTCTTTAACGAACTTATTCATTTGATTAATTAACATATTAATTAATCCTAGCCTTAGATAAATAATTAAACCATTTAATTATTCTTACTCATTTCCGTTGTTTCTTCAAACTCTACCTTACTCGGTGAACGATCCATTAGGTTCCTTTTAGCGAGGCAGTGGGCGATTAAAACTCTTTCTAATCGATTGTGAATTGAAACTTACTTTCAATTCTCCCGTTAGTGTTAATACACTTTTAGGGCTTCCACAAACCATGGTTGACGCCTAGCAGCATGTCATGGTTACCCAAGCTAATCAGAAGAGGTGGAGAACCTATTCAGTCTTAGGATTACAAATGCAATACGGTCTTTTCTCTAATACAATACTCTTGACCACATTGTTTGGTTTGATAGTTTATTCATGTCTACTATCCAATGTGAGTCTTGTGCTTATATGATTACCTTGAATGTGATTTGGAACACATTCCTAAATCTCATTCATACTTTGGCCAAAGATTCTTAATCATATCATAGAGTATTCTCCCTCAAACAGTTTGAAGGTTAGAGATCCCTTATTGTGCATTCACTTGCCTCCATGGCTAAGTGGCTTAACCCCAACGATGTCGTGGACACCCTCCTGATGGAGTGACTTTGACATAATCAAAGATTAAGGACCTAACCACAAGACAACTGTGATGCCTCAGGTCAAAAGACTAATTTGCATTATCCCAACCATGAGTTCTCATGTGACATGAATATGAGAACTCTTCGTTGATCGTGTTCAGTGAACTCATTCTCTATTGAGCACCTACGTACTTGTCTTGATGTCACACACACCAATGACTCGAGACTAGTCACTCTCTCTGAGAGAAGACATAGCACGTACTGATCTTAACGGACTGTCAATGCCCAATTGACAATCCTATGATCAGGAACGTTTAGGATGTGTCAACGAAAGAATGGTCTCATGAATCTAACTTCTTTAGATCGCATTCTTCCAATCACATATTCCTTGGACTTATCGTTTAAGCATATAACATTTATATGAGACGGCTCAAACAATAATCTTTGCCCTTTACAGTTAAACTACATTAGTTTAACTTTGTGAAATGTCCGTAAAGTATCATCATATGATTGGTTTTAGGGCACATTTCCAACAATCTCCCACTTGCACTAGAGCCAATCAGCTTGGTTATCAGTGATGATACCTCTTCTGTAATTCATTTCATAAATGGCTGAGTAGTAGGCCTAGACAATGGATATCTATATGTTATCCATAGAAGCAACCTTGAGAATAATGACGTCACCATTATACATGATTCTCAATCATGTGGTTCAGTCTCTCATTTGAGTTCGGACCTTGATGAGACCTTGATTCCCTGGCTTGAGCTATCGCCCCATTAGTGTCATACACTTTCTGGTTGGAACCGAATGGAGAGTTCATAAATGAACTTTCCCATCCAAACAACAATGTTGTAAGCTTCTATATGGCAATATATTTTGCATACATGATGGAACACATTAAAGTCATTACTTTTAACGTTTCCACCCAAATATCTCTTTAGTCATAATAAAGAGATATCTCATTATCACTTCATTCATAATGAAGAGATATTCTATGATGGATTAGATTCATAATCTAATACATTTACGCTTCCATTACGTTACTCTAATTCTTCCTCATTCTTGAGGAATCCATCCTTAGTATTTCTTAAATACCTAAGGATTCACTTGACAGTTGCCATGGTTCTGATCCTGGGCTTGCACTGATATCATCTTGTACCGTTCTAGGTACAACTTATATCAATGTTTTCATACAATATGAAATACATAAATCAACTTTCTGCGTATGCATAAAGGATTCTATTTACGCATTATTTCTTTGGGAGTCAAAGGGTACATTCCCTTTGAGAAGAACAACTTCCTAGTCTCACTAGAATTGTCATTCTAATTGAAGTTTATCATCATATGAGAAACTTCCTAGCATCTCTTGTCTATTTTAGGGATTGATATAATCCAATTATATCTTGAAATCTATCATTATAGATTTCCATCCCATGTATATAGACTATGTCTCCCATATACATTCTATCATTATAGAATGTTTAAAGTCATAACTTTAACGATGAAGAATTCCTTTCATTTTCAAAATTAATATATATCATGTATATATATTCAAATTTAGGAATATGATTAACTCCCACTAATCTTTTGTAAACCTAGTAAACAAAAGATTCATTTACATCTTTATGAGAAATCAAACGATTTGATCCTTTTTCTCATAAGATGCTTATAGCTCCCACTAACTTGCTGAGATTCATGATGGATGGATCTCTACAACTTATATGTTTTGTGATTCTTAGTTTTAGACATATATTATCAAGACTATCTTGATAATGGTTTCGGAAACCCATATTATGTCCAAACATTGAATCACCATTTAGTTGTTTCTAGCAATCTTCGAATTAATTGAAACTAAGACTATGTCAAAGACGGTTTCTTCAAAGTCAACCATTTTCTTTGAGTGTAGTCACCTTAAGCTACCGATTAGCTATTAAGGTTTCATTATTTCGATTCAAATGGTACTTTACCATTTCCTTGAGTATATGTCATATATATACACTCAGTGTAGTCATAAGGATTTTCATTCTTATTTCTTTCGAATTAAGAGGTGTAACTCTATGACATAGTCATAAAGTTCAAACCATTCAACTGAGATGATTTATAAATCCTTCTCGACTACCTTGGAGCTTGTGGTGTAGGAACTAGGTTGTTATTTTTGTTGATCATATCAAACAAATATTGCTTATTAGCACACAACCCCAAATCTTAACATGTTTAAGATTTGTATTTCTTTCCAACTACATCTTATGGAGTTATGAAAATTTTGGAAGATCTTCTAATTGACAATCATATTGTTTTTAGAAGTACATATATCCTATATATGGGTAATAGATATCATCCAACGAACTAAATTTTATTCAAGTTCGTTCTTCTCCTAATGGAGAAATTCATTATCTTATGATGCTATTTTCCTTGATATCTTTCAAGGAAACTCATCTAAAGTGTTATCTTTCCTTGGATCAAATCCAAGGAGGTAAATACTTTAGACGTCTTACTCATCAACTCACATTTCTTGAATTCTTTGAAACCTTTTGCAAAGTATTCGGACTTGTGTTTATTCAAAATAAACTATAGTCCAATCGAGAGTGATCTTCGGTGAATGTCATACAACATGAGTAGTATTATGTTGTGGATAAGAGCCACTAACATCTAAGTGAATTAATCTCAACAACTTTGTGATTCTTTCTTCTTTCCAAAAGAATAAAGATTCGAACATTTCGCCTCTATACAATTTTAACAAGAAGGCATTGGATTCGGATCTAACGATCCAAAGCATCCATCTATTACCAACTCGTAATTTATGTTTTAGAGGTGTCACAACTCAGTTGGGATTAGTCACTCCCTTGCAACCTTTTGGGTTTTAAGCATCATCGTATTATAAACAGTTAAACTACCACATCATCTCTACTATAGAGACAACCAATTAAATTACAATAATCTAATTATTGATTAATAAAGAACAATGTTTTGTCAAACAAAACATTTATCCATCTCTACTATAGTGACGGATTTAAGTTCCTTAAAATTGGAATGTAAAGACAATCTTTAGTATTTTCCAATTTCTTTGGTAGTTCATATGAGGAAGTAAGTACAATCCGCTTTCGCAGAGATCTATATTTTATTCACTTTCCGAATGTGAAGTACTATCTCTTCTCTCATTAATCTTCTACTTTTTATTAGCACACTTTTACAACAATTGTAAAACATAGTTACTAATACGGAATCAAGCATTCAAGTAGAAGAACCAACTGTTTTGAACTATTTCAAGAACATATTACAACACCTTCGAAAGGTGTGTTCTTGACACTTGCAAGACATTTCTTGCAAATACCCCTTCCAATGTCCATCCTTTCATAAAGAAAGTTTGTTCCCTTGGAGTTATTTTGCCTTCTTCATTTGACTTCTCCTTTGACTACAATAGTCATGGTCCCTAAACTCCCACTATCTCTCTTGAAACTTATTTCAATTGTGTTATACACATCAAACAATTTGGAGAGTGTGTGGTTATTGTTCACTATATAGTTTACAATAAACTTAGTGAACCATTAGGATAGGGACACAAAGGTGAAGTCCTTGCCTAATTTCCGTCTCGTTAAGTGGTTTAACACTTCAACACTCAATGATTCAAAATCATCATAAGTCCATGTTGATGGACTATTTTTGTCAACCAACCATTATGTTCTAAACATAATTACAAACTTTCAAGAGTTGTTCAAGGCAACTCTCATTTCTTCATACAACAATTTGTAAGTGAAGAATCATGGCACATAAAGCGTCCATGCCCTTGTGCTTACTTCAAAAGTTCCTTGTTTATGTAACAAAGAAACAAGCACTAAAGTTTGTGTTGATTAAGGGTTGTTCAAAGCAACTCTTATTTCTTCATACAACAATTTGTATTTGAAGAATTATGACATTAAAAGTGTTGTCCTTCTCATGTTAGACTTATCTAACATATTCTTCCAATGATACATTATCAATAGGAAGATTGTAAGGATGAGACTACTTAGTTACATCTACAAGCCATTAAAGACAATCTATGGGATTGTAGAACTAAGTCCGGAAATTAAAGCATTCGGCTTTTCTTTGTCAAGTTTTGGATAGCGTTTGCAAATATATTGGTAAACAAATACATAACGAATATAAATTGATTGATTTTAAGCCATTTGATTCAGGTCTTTAAATCAAATAGCACCACCCACTATTTTTGGCAAATTCCATATCCCTCATCGGAATTCGAGAGTTTTGTTGAACTCTTAGCGGGGTATGGGAGACTCACCATTACCAAGCCCACCTCACGATGATACGATATCGGTTAGCAAAAATAATGATGAGAGAATAACACTTTACTCATTTACAACTCTTGTAATTACCCATCTAGTTTGGCCTCTAGAGAATGTGGCCTCACGATGATACGATATCGGCACCATTGCACTTAGTTAAGTTATTCCCACCATGCTTAGTTCATGAAGGGGTTCAAGAATAGCCTCACAATGATATGATATCGGCCATCCTCGTTGCCTACACTTACCTCATCATATGTTTATGGACTCCTCCTGAGTGTAAGCATGCACTTTGTACTCCCCCATGATAGGGTGAAGCCGGTGTACAAGTCACAAACGATTGGAGCCCACCACGGTGGAAGGCCACGAAGAGATATTCAAAGCATCTCTCGCTTATCAACTTAATAATGGTTTTAGTTGAGGGTTTTTAGGTCTCATCACATATAAACATACATTTTAATCCAATTAAAACATTTTGGTCCTATTACAACTATTGGTCCATATGATTGATTTAGTAGTATATAATACTCCCACTATGCTTTTAAAACGGTTTTTAAAGCAAGACTATATGGTACTACTAACATAAGATTTGCATTCATTGATGGACTATATAGTTGCCTTAGGGCCTTAGGATGACTATGAACCTTTGATTCGATTCAACACGAGCCTAGTGTTGAATCTCGGTCTAGGGATGGTGATTGATTTTAGTTACGCGTTTAATCACATTAAGGCGTGTTGTCTTATTGGGCGTTGGACCCAACTACTCCAATTTCATGCATATCGAATAAAACAAGAAAGGAGTACTTCAAAGTAAATAAGAGCTTATGCTCTTTTACAACAATTGATCAAATCAAATTACTTTAAAGTAAAGAAGAGCTTATGCTCTTTTACAACAATTGATCATATCAAATTACAACCAAAATTTAATCTACACATTCCCATGGTTCAAACAAATTTGAAACGGCCTTTCACATAGCTCAATTATAGTAGGCTTAGGTTCATAATCACCCTTTCTTTAATTAATTAACGCTTTAACTAATTAAACTTGAATGCAACATTTTCATTTGGTTTTTGTATCCATAGAATTGATTTAAATGGAGCTAAATGAAATGAAAATCCAATTCTCATTTAAAGAGACAAAACAATTTTGTTCTCTACCTAATTTGGGCCAAAATGCTATGACCTCAACTTGTTTGGGCCATAGTGCAATTAACCTCAACTTTTGGGCTATTTTGCAAAAACTTAAACTTTTGGGGTCACTTTGTAAAAACACAAAAGTCCACTACTTCATGTAATTACAACTAGAACCCAAAAATTTCCACAAAAGCTAAAACTTCATTAAAGGAGCAAAACAATTTGTCCTTTTAGTGATTTTGGACCTTTACGTAAAAACGTAAACTTTTGGGTCAAAGTACAAATACACAAAAGTATCAAAACTTTATGTAATTGCATAAAAGCCCCACAAGGACCCTAATTGAGTAGGGTGGCCGGTTTTGAAGCAAAGTAATAAAAAAAAAATTTCAAAGCTTTTGTAAGTGGGGTGTGTGAAATGGAATAAATCATTACACACCTACCCACTAAAATTTCTTTAATTTTTCAAAATAAATATCTAATATATTTAAACATAAGAAATATTTCAAAACAAAAACTTTATGAAATAAATCAAAACTTTGAATCAAAACACCAAACCTTTTGTTCTTGGCAAGAACATATCAAGAACAATGAAGAACATTCTTCACCCAAAAACATCCCAAAACCACTCAAACTTAAGGGAAATAACATACAACCATACTAGGGTATATAGGGGTTCCAAAAGTCACTTTAAAACACTTTTAACAAGTCAAACAAGAACCCAAAAATCCACCCTTTGGATTTGGCCGAATTTCCCCAAAAACATGGCACCAAAATTTAGCTCCAAAATTCATGCTCATATGAACTACATCTACAACATTTGAGATGGCAAATTTTCTAACAAAATTTACATTCAAAGAAGCAAGAATAAAGCTTGTAACATTTACAACACTTAAATCACAAAATATGAAAAATCACAAAACCCAAAAGGATCCACCATAAACTAGGCCTAGGCTCTGATACCACTTGAATTATTATTTTGGAAGATGACATGTTCATTTAAGCAACATCATTAGCATGCAATTAACAAATTAAAGGCGGAATCATGCTAGCATGCACTTAAAAACAAAACATTACCCATGAATGTTCAAAGCCTAGTAAAATGGTGAACCAATAATCAACTCAAAACAAAGTGAGTTGAAATATATACCTTTGTAGATTCCTCTTTGTATTTAAACAAAGGCTAATCACCCAAAGAGAGGGCCTTCATTCCTTGCATCTTAGATCTATGGATTTGGATGGATAAAAAAGGTTTCTCCAAAGTTCCCAAAATTGAGAACCTCTAATGATTCATCACCAAGGCATAATGAAGAAGAAATGAGTGACCTTGGAGGAGTTTGATTGCTAGATGATCCCTCCAAGGTGGCCGAAATTTTAGAGAGAAAGGAGAGCTTGTGTTCTCATCCTTTCCCCAAAAACAACCCTTAATGAATTTTAGGCTATAAAGTCCTTTATATAGTCCCTTCAAATAAGTGACCTAATGGACCAAAAGCCTTATTCTTCTAACATGGCCGGCCTATAGGGTTTATTGGGCTTTCAAGCCCTTTGTTTATTCAAGTTGTCATACAACTTGAGTTAATGGGCTTGACATTCAAATCCCATTGGGCCTTGCGGCCCAAAACTAACCCGAGGTCTTTAACGAACTTATTCATTTGATTAATTAACATATTAATTAATCCTAGCCTTAGATAAATAATTAAACCATTTAATTATTCTTACTCATTTCCGTTGTTTCTTCAAACTCTACCTTACTCGGTGAACGATCCATTAGGTTCCTTTTAGCGAGGCAGTGGGCGATTAAAACTCTTTCTAATCGATTGTGAATTGAAACTTACTTTCAATTCTCCCGTTAGTGTTAATACACTTTTAGGGCTTCCACAAACCATGGTTGACGCCTAGCAGCATGTCATGGTTACCCAAGCTAATCAGAAGAGGTGGAGAACCTATTCAGTCTTAGGATTACAAATGCAATACGGTCTTTTCTCTAATACAATACTCTTGACCACATTGTTTGGTTTGATAGTTTATTCATGTCTACTATCCAATGTGAGTCTTGTGCTTATATGATTACCTTGAATGTGATTTGGAACACATTCATAAATCTCATTCATACTTTGGCCAAAGATTCTTAATCATATCATAGAGTATTCTCCCTCAAACAGTTTGAAGGTTAGAGATCCCTTGTTGCGCATTCACTTGCCTCCATGGCTAAGTGGCTTAACCCCAACGATGCCGTGGACACCCTCCTGATGGAGTGACTTTGACATAATCAAAGATTAAGGACCTAACCACAAGACAACTGTGATGCCTCAGGTCAAAAGACTAATTTGCATTATCCCAACCATGAGTTCTCATGTGACATGAATATGAGAACTCTTCGTTGATCGTGTTCAGTGAACTCATTCTCTATTGAGCACCTACGTACTTGTCTTGATGTCACACACACCAATGACTCGAGACTAGTCACTCTCTCTGAGAGAAGACATAGCACGTACTGATCTTAACGGACTGTCAATGCCCAATTGACAATCCTATGATCAGGAACGTTTAGGATGTGTCAACGAAAGAATGGTCTCATGAATCTAACTTCTTTAGATCGCATTCTTCCAATCACATATTCCTTGGACTTATCGTTTAAGCATATAACATTTATATAAGACGGCTCAAACAATAATCTTTGCCCTTTACAGTTAAACTACATTAGTTTAACTTTGTGAAATGTCTGTAAAGTATCATCATATGATTGGTTTTAGGGCACATTTCCAACAGTTATAACGTATGTGAGTACTAGTCTTTCATGTTTACATCAATCTTCTCACATGTAACTAGTGTAGGGTGTGTAGTCAGAAAATCTGAGTGAAAATTGAGTGCATAACTAGTGAGGAATTGAGGGAATTCTCTAAGGCATGTTACTACATTCAAAATGTGTTTTAATCGATTAAATGCGAACTAGTGAATGGTGACTATGATTAAGTATGTGCTTGAGGGGAAGGAAGACTAAAAGCTATGTGAGTAATGATCTTTGACATGTCATGTTTCATTGGAAATCCCTGAGGCAAACGTTGGAAGGTTTAGGTTATGTTTTGTTTGTTTTGTTTCGTCTTGTTTACTTTAGTTGTTTTGTTTTGCTCGAGGACTAGCAAAAGTTAAGTGTGGGGGAATTTGATAGGAGCATATTCATGCAACTTAATTAGCTTGTTCTCGTGCATTTATGTTGGGTTTACTTAGTTATTTTAGTGTTTAAGGCCACTTTTGTGTATTTTCAGATTATAAGGCCAAAGTATGCAAGAAGATGCAAATTGGAGCCTTTTGGAGTGAAAGATGAATGAATGAGTTGAAGACTTGAAGAAATGATGAATTCCTACTCCAACGATGAATTCCTACCAAAACGAGGAATCCTACTCAAACAAGGATTCCTACTTGAAGTAGGAAAGTTAACCCTAGGTTTCCCGTTTTGGTAACCTTTCCTAAACTTAAACGTCCGTATTTTCTAGCCACTTTGACGGCCTTGTATGCACTTTAGGACACAAAACAAAGGCCCTAGCCCACTTTAAAGCCCAAGCCGTGCCTTTTGTCTTCTTTCCTTCCCTTGCCGTGCAAGGGGGGGCATTTGTGTCCAATATCATTCACTTAAACCCTATTTCCCTCTCCAAACCTAACCCTAGCCGCACCTTTTAATCATTCTTTCCTTAATTTCTGATTTAAATCCCTAATTCTAGCAGCCTTTAATTTAATTTTAGTTAATAAAAATAAGCTAGGGTTTGATTTTCTTAAACCCTAGGTTTTCCACCACCTAGCCGCACCCTAGGTTTGAACTTTGGATTGATTCATTCACAAAACCATCTCAGCCGCACCTTTTTCCTAACCCTAAGCTACAAGCTGTCACTTCTCACTTCTCATTCATTCTATTCAGCCACCATCATACATATATCCTCCCTAGCCGTCACTCCCATATTCATTCAGCCATTCACCCTAATTTTCACCTTAAGCCGCAGCCACATTCTCTCCCATTCTCTCCCTTTTGCCGCAGCCACCATCACCCAAAACCATCCAACCCGTGCAATCCCCCTCCATTCCAGCCACAATCCAACCTTGCCGTAGCCATCTCCACTATTGCAGCCACCATTCCACACCATTCCACACCTTCCACAACCCTTGCCGCACCACCAAACCTCCCTAAATCCATCCCTAACCCAGAAAACCATCCAAAAACACCATAAAACCTCTCTGCAGCAGCAAGGAGAAGAGGAAAGAAGAACTTCGACGCGCAGAAGTGGATTCGTTGGGCGTTCTAGGTGTAATCAATCCTTTGTTCGTTATGTTTAAATTCAATTTTATTTCTCTTTCTGTGAACATGAGAGGCTAAATCCCTAATTAGCTAGGGGGTGATTCGAAACCATGTTTATGCTTGCAATATGAATTGATTACTTTTGGTTGGAATTTCATGAGTTGTGGATTCAATTTGTTTACTGTTTGATTGATAACTTATTTATGTATGTTTATTGAGAGTGCACGCTTAATTTTCATGCATGAATTTGACGCTAGAATATAAGTGAGTTTCACCTAATAGTTATGAACTTATATTCACAAGTAGTGGAGGTTGCTTATAAACAATCGCGTTAAATGAATTCTTGGCACTAGTTTCATGCTCATCATAGTAACGAATGCCTCATCAACACTTATAGTTTTCATGATGCTTAATGATCTTTGATTGTATCTTTATTGTGCTTTTCACGTAAAGGACTTTTGGAGAATGTTTTGAATTGCGTATGCGCTAACCCATCCAATTCATTAACTTAAGGAGAACTTGACGGTTAATTTAAGCGGACCTAATTAACCCAGGGTGTTGAGTTTCATAATTTATCGAAAGACCAACTGAAAATCATCTTGTATGCAAGTGTAACATGTGTGGAGAAGAACCTTCTAGCTAGCATTCATCCATATTTTCATCACATTCATCTTTACAATCTGCCCTTAATTACAATCTGTGCATTTTATTTAATTTCGTCAAAAACTCAATCCCCCTTTATTTTTGTGTCCAACTTAGTTAGAAAGTGTCTTAGTTTGTGTTTCTAAGTGTTTTGATTCAAGTTATTACCCAAATTCGTCCAAAGTAATCAAAGTGCTCAAAACTGCCCAGAAAGTGTTTTTAAGGCAGTTTTGAGTGTTTTGGTGCTGTTTTGAGTCTTTTGGTTTGTTTTAGTGTTTTAAGTGTTTAGTTTTTCATTCTTTGAGTCTAGTTTAGTGCTTTAAACTTTATTTTACGTTTTTGAGTCAGTTTCCAAGTGATTTTGCAATCCCTCCTAATCCCCGGTTAAGAACGATCCCTACTTATACATATACTACAATTGTCACAAGAGGGTTTTAATTTGTGTGCTTATTTAGTTCGCATCAATGTACCCTTGTGTTTTTTGGAACCCTTGATTTGCTTTGATTCTCCATTTGATTCATCATGTTCAAAGGCTGGAAAGACGGGATGAGTGCAGTGGTCGAAGCACTTCCCATCTAACCGAACTTGACAAATTTCAATAGGAGCCTTTGTGAATATCTTGTTTTTATTCAATAGATACATTGGATTCTCTGGTACAAATAGCATCTACTTACCTACAAATTTCAATAGGAGCCTTTGTGAATATCTTGTTTTTAAATTTGTTAATCTGTTACAAATTAAGGGTTAATTTGGTGAATGAAGAATAATGAATAGGAAGGCAAAGTTCCAATCTTTTTTGTTATTCATGGGGGTTTATGTCCCTCGCAAAGCGGGAGACTTGTTGGTTTAGGGTTGCCCTTATTCTTCTTGTTAATTACATATTTAGCTAATTAGAACTGAATGCTACTTAAGTTTTGATCTTTCATTTTTCTGGTAAATTTGTATGACTTTGCAATACAAAAACTATGTCCCCTTTCTTTGGAGATTTCCTTTAACCTTGTCGTTTCAACTGGGGACTTGCGTGAAGTCGTATTGTCATGCCTGTGTCTTTGGAAGAGGTAAATGAGTTACTCTTAGGTCACACTACTCTTATTTTGTCTGATATTCGCATGCATAAAATGCCTTTTTATTTATCATCTAGTTCGTGAAAACTGAGTATATAGTACATACTACATAGAACTGAGTATATATGTGTTTTGTACATTCATAAGTGAATGTAGCTTTTAGCTTTGTACATTCATAAGTGAATATAATTATTGGTTTGTCTATATAGGATGGATTCAAATGAAGTGGACAACACTGGTTCAAGTTCAGAAAGTGATTCATCATCTGATTTGGATGGTTCACGTTTAGAAGGGGAAAACATGCATTTGAATGAAGACAATGTTATGAATGATGTTAGAGACCACATAGCCGGATCAATGTGGCTTGATTACGTCAATAACAATTAGTCTCAAAGTTTATTGGTTTTCTAGAATGTTTTAATGTAATATTTATTGTCTAAGACTTGAAGTTTAATTTGATTACCAAGCATATATGTGTTGTATTAGCACATGAATATCAAAATAGTATGTTTAAGGTTTAATTTCATATGTTTCGTACATCTTAAAACAAATACATAATTGAAAAAAAAAATGTTGTTTTTAAGAGTTAAACCAAACAAGTTTTCAAATTTTTAGATTCAAAAATTGTTTTTAAGTTTAATGCTAAACACGTTTTTGAAACCTAAAAAAAACTATTTCTAAGAAATGTTCTTAAAAGTTAGTTTTAAGAACAATTCAAGTTTTTGAGTAGGATACCAAAGGCCCTTAATATCATGTTGTTGATGCTAATTAAGGACTAAATTAATCTTTATGATATGTTTGAATTTCTTGACTGAATGAACTATAAAGTATGTTTTGATACAATTGGAAGAAATAAATAAAAAAGAAGGGTAGAGAGATTGACTGCATAATTTGTAATTTGGGTTTAGTGACCCTACACCATTTTTTTTTAAATAGACTACCATTTTTGCCATTGTGCTGTTTATGCAGAGAAGAGTATCTCATTACAAGGAACTCAATCCAACAAAACATTTACTACTCTTAAAAGCATTCTATGAACTCCAAGCTCAGGTCAATCCTTAATTTTCATCTACTTTTTATTTCTTTATGTCTAGGTGGTTTACATGGTTTGTAACCATTAAACCACCTAACTTTATATTTGCAATTGTGTTTCTCATTGTTGATATCAATTACACTATTATTCACGTTATTGGATTTTATCATATATGTTAACATATTCATTTTAATACTTATCACTTGCTTTGATACAATGAAAATGCTAATTCTGTGACAAGAAAATAATCTTATTCCTTGTTCAATAAATTGTTTAGTAATTGGAGAAACTGTTTGAAGAGAATGAAGTTACACAATTATTCATGCAATTTGTAATCCCACAGCAACGCGTAGACCTTACTATCTAGTCATAAACTAAAAATGCTAACCTGAAAAAGCCTTAGAGAAAACCTCATCAATATTGTTTCTGATGTCGGAATGGCAAGGAAGACGTTTCTTTCTTATTATGTTTTATTTTATGTGTAACATATCGATAAATTCTATTTCAATAAATATTTCACATGCTTATAAATTTGTCGGTATGAGTCTAAATTCATTCATAATATCGACGAAGCGAAGTACCCGATTGGAATGAAATCTCGTGTACCAGATATGGATTGGCTTTTGGGTGTTGGGATAAGGGGGTTGGTGGAATTGGGAAAACAACAACTGTTATAGCCGTTTATAATTCCATTGCCCATAAGTTTGAGGGTTGTTGTTTCTTAACCATTGTCAGATATTTCGACAGGAAAAGGCCTGGTTAAGCTACAAAAGAGTCTTCATTTAGATATTCTATGAGGAAAGAAATTGGGTAAATTATATAAAATTGCATCAACTATTGGTGTCACGACATTGTTATACCTCATCATTTAAAATAGACAATGTCAACCTTATCTTTAGAATTTGATCCAATGTTATACCTCTGTTAGCTTGTCCATGAATTTCTCAGTTAAATGCTTACGTGACCTGATACGGAGCCCAGTTCCTCGCCCAGATGGATTCTACGTGGCACCACACCTAATGTTTTCCCGTCAAATGGCATCCACGTTAGAAAATATATTTGATATTTTTTTTTTTTTTTGGTAATTTGGATTTCAAAATTTGAAATTTGAAATTCATTTTCCTGCCAAAAAGTGAAAAACAAGTGATCTAGCATTTTAAGCACATATTATCATCCTTAAGCATAGATTATCATCCTTGACCTCAAATTTGAAAAATCTCACCCAAAAATAATGATATAACCACAACAAAACAAGTGTATTCAAGCACAAACTACTCATCATTTCCAAGAAACATATGAAATAGACCAAATTAAGCATACAACTTGCTTAATTATCCAAAAATTCATAAACCTATTTAAAAACCTTACATAATTCATCTAGCATCTCCAACCAACATTACAAAACCTACTGAATTCATAAAAACCTGTTACATCATCATTCAATTCACAAAAGACCAAGTGAATGCATAAAACATGTTCTAACTTTACAATTCCTTTACAAAAAACAACCATCTGTGCATAAAACGTGGCTGGATTGCTTGGTATTTCTGTGCTTGGTGCTTCTAGGTGATTCAGCCATTGATTGTGATGCCTAAATCCAAAGTTCATTTAGTGACCAAGCAAGCTTTTTAACTAAATCCAAATGTTTTTTATGCGAACTAAATAAGCACACAAATTAAAACCCTCTTGTGACAATTGTAGTATATGTATAAATAGGGATCGTTCTAAACCGGGGATTAGGAGGGATTACTAAATCACTTGGAAACTGACTCAAAAACGTAAAACAAAGGTTAAAACACTAAACTAGACTCAAAGAATGCAAAACTAAACACTTAAAACACTAAAACAAATCAAAAGACTCAAAACAGCACCAAAACACTCAAAACTGCCTTAAAAACACTTTCTGGGCAGTTTTGAGCACTTTCACTACTTTGGACGAATTTGGGCAATAACTTGAATCAAAACACTTAGAAACACAAACTAAGACACTTTCTAACTAAATTGGACACTAAAGTAAAGGGGGATTGAGGTTTTGACGAAATTAAATAAAATGCACAGAATGTAATTCAAACAGATTGTCAGGATGAATTTGATGAAAATATGGATGAAATGCTAGCTAGAAGGTTCTTCTCCACACATGTC
The DNA here is from genome assembly GCF_019419815.1 of Pyrus x bretschneideri. NCBI lineage: Eukaryota > Viridiplantae > Streptophyta > Magnoliopsida > Rosales > Rosaceae > Pyrus > Pyrus x bretschneideri. Next base: position 2,023,780 of record NW_025999810.1, read on the forward strand.
ACACTTGCATACAAGATGATTTTCAGTTGGTCTTTCGATGAATCATGAAACTCAACACCCCTGGTTAATTAGGTCCGCTTAAATTAACCTTCAAGTTCTCCTTAAGTTAATGAATTGGATGGGACAGCGCATACACAATTCAAAACATTCTCCAAAAGTCCTTTACGTGAAAAGCACAATAAAGATACAATCAAAGATCATTAAGCATCATGAAAACTATAAGTGTTGACGAGGCATTCGTTACTATGATGAGCATGAAACTAGTGCCAAGAATTCATTTAACGCGATTGTTTATAAGCAACCTCCACTACTTGTGAATATAAGTTTGTAACTATTAGGTGAAACTCACATATACTCTAGCATCATATTCATGCATGAAAATTAAGCGTGCACTCTCAATAAACATACACAAATAAGTTATCAATCATGCAATTAAACAAATTGAATCCACAATTCATGAAATTCCAACCAAAGGTAATCAATTCATATTGCAAGCATAAACATGGTTTCGAATCACCCCCTAGCTAACTAGGGATTTAGCGTCTCATGTTCACAGAAAGAGAAACAAAATTGAAATTAAACATAAAGAACAAAAGATTGATTACACCTAAAACGCAAAAGGAATCCACTTTGAATTTCTGCACATTTCAAGCCCTCTTTCTCCTTTCTTCTTGCTGCGGCAGAGAGGTTTTAGGGGTGATTTGGATGTTTTTCTGGCTTGGGAATGGGTCTATGGGGGTATAGTGGTGCGGCAAGGTGGTGGAATGGGTGTATGGAGGTGTGGATGGTTGCGGCAATGGTGGGGAGTGGCTGGAATGGGTGGTGAAGGCTGCGGCAAAGGGAGAGAATGGTTGCGGCTGAGAGCTTAGGGTTTATGAGTGAATGGCTGAATAGCATGAATGAGAGAATAGGCTCTAGGGTGAATTAAAGGGTACGGCTGAGATTAGAATTAGAAGGCTTAGGGTTTTCTGGATGGGAGTTATGGATTCAAGAAGAAAAATGGAAGGGTTGGTGCGGCTTATAGGTGTTGTGGCTGAAAAATATGAAAAGTGAATCAAGAGAGCAGCCCTAGGGTGCAGCTAAGTGTGTAATACCTAGGGTTTTCTGAAATTCCAACCCTACTTTATTTTGGTTAATTAAAATTAAGTTAAAAGCTTCTAGAATTAGGAAATAAAATCAGAAATTAAAAGGGATGGCTGCAAGGTGCGGCTAGGGTTAGGTTAGGAGAGGGAAATAGGGTTTAAGTGCATAACATTGGACAAAAATGCCCCCCCTTGCACGGCAAGGGAAGGGAAGAAGGGTTAAGGCACGGCAAGGGCTTTAAAGTGGGCTAGGGCCTTTGTTTTGTGTCCTAAAGTGCATACAAGGCCTTCAAAGTGGCTAGAAAATACGGACGTTTAAGATTAGGAAAGGTTACCAAAACGGGAAACCTAGGGTTAACTTTCCTACTTCAAGTAGGAATCCTTGTTTGAGTAGGAATCCTCGTTTTGGTAGGAATTCATCGTTGGAGTAGGAATTCATCGTTGGAGTAGGAATTCATCGTTTCTTCAAATCTTCAACTCATTCATTCCTCTTTCGCTCCAAAAGACTCCAATTTGCATCTTCTTGCACACTTTGGCCTTATAATCTGAAAATACACAAAAGTGGCCTTAAACACTAAAATAACTAAGTAAACACAACATAAATGCACGAGAACAAGCTAATTAAGTCGCATGAATATGCTCCTATCAGTTTTACAACTAAGGAAATGGTTAAGTTTTTACCTTTGTTTTCCTTGTCCTCTTTTTAGGTGCAGTTTGTCCTTGAGCAGATTTGGATGCCTACAAAGCAATTTAAAGGATTAAGAGTCTAATATGATGTTAAAGGATTTAAAAAACCATATAAGGTAGAAAATGTTACATGGTTGTCCCTTGGAGGAAGATGTCTATGATGGGTTCTTGCAATATGACCTTCCTTTTTGCATATGGTACATTTCAAAGTGCCTTGCCCTTTCCTTCCTAGATTAAGTGGCTGAGGAGGACCTTGAGGATTATTGGTTGCGTTTGTGGGAGTTTGTTCACCCTCATTATCCCTCTAAGCAGCTTCCTTGTTTTTCCTCCTCCTCACCCTTCTAGGTTGCCTTGAATATGTAGGAGGCAATATTGGTGGGTTTTCAGTTTCCTCCCACAAAGACATCCCATTCATCGGCATTACTAAATGAGAATACACCTCCAAGTACCGTGTCTTCGAATAATAAGCATCAACATATTCCTCCGGTTTTTCTCTTTTGAAATTTATGGCCCCTATTGCATGGTTGCATGGGATTCCTGTCAAGGCATACTTCTGCAAGAAGGTTTTCTCAACCAAGTCAATCGAATATTGCTCCTCTATCCAGCATCAACTTGAAATTTAGCACCCCCTAACCATTGTGCAATGCACCTGCCACTTTAAATTTTAGCTTCTTCCAACTTCTTATTGATTTTAGGACAAAGATCTCCAACTTTGTTCATCATTATATCCCTTCTCATCTGAATTCTCTTCATCAAGAGTGTGTGAATAAGGAGCAACATGGGACAATAGGTTTTTGTCTCGGCACAAGTATGATAGCATTGAAACTTTCACGGAGATTGTTGATAGGAGCATATTTATGCTACTTAGGTATGTTGTTTCCTTGCATTTAGTGAGTTAATTACTATTTTTTTTAGTCTTTTAAGCTATTTTCGTATGTTTTTAGGTCCTAATGGCAAAAGGAGCAAGAAAGGGCATTTTGAAGCTAAATGGAGCAGTTTTGGGCTGGATTGGATAGCTTAACCATGGAGCAAAGAGGATGGATGAAATTGAAGTCAAGAAGGGATAGGAAAGGCTAAAAATCTGGAGAAAGGAGTCTAAATGCAAAGAAGATAAGGAAGTAGCAAGAAATAAGGAACCTTATCCAACCTTATCTTATCCTATCTTATCCAACCTTATCCTTTCCTAACTCTAACATTATCCTATCTTACCCTATCCAAATCAGGTTATGCCTTAAATATAGTTATTTAGGAAGGATTAGTTACACATTTAAACACCTATTTCAGTTTCTAGAAGCCTTATCCATTTGTTTGCCGCATGTGGACCATTCCTTGTAGGTTTAGGAGTTGCAATCCTTCCTCTATACCTATGTGTGTGTCCTTGTCCATTTAGGTTTAGGAATCTGCCCTAAACACTCTTTCTAGAAGACCTTATCTTCCCCCCTACAAATGTGCCGCACCTATCCTTCTAGAAGACCGTTAAACCTAGCCGTGCACTACCTATCCCATTCCCCTTTGGTTTCTGCCTAGACTTAACCTTTTTCCCATGGGATTGTGCAATCATTTTCCTTCACTAAGTGTGCATAATTAGCTTATAAATACAGCCCTATGCCGCACCATTCAATTCATCCACTCACTCATTCATTCATTCATACTTTCAGCCATCAAACACCACAATTCACCCTATACCACCCTAGTGTCGCAAGCAAGGAAGGAAGGAGATGAGGACTTGTGCAATCTGCCATCCAAGGGAGTGCCATGCATGCCATTGGAGTGTGGAGCGTTTTTCTTAGTTCTTTCTATCCTTAGTCTTAGTTTAATGTTTATGTTAATTTGGTTTGCAATTATGATGAACATGAGGAACTAATTTCTTTTTAGTTGGAGGTGAATTCGAAGCCATGATTATATGTTTCATATGAATTGATTATGTCCGGTTATTGTTTCTTAAGGCATGAATGCGATTTGCTTATTTAAGTTATTAAAACTGGTTTATGAATGTGGGTTGGGGGTTGACACTTAATTTGCATGCATGAATTTGATGCTAGAGTATAAGGGTGTCTCACGTAATAGTTATTCACTTATATTCACAAGTAGTGGAGGTTGCTAGTCACAATCGCGTTAAGTAAATCCTTGGTATGAGTCTCATGCGTTTCATAGTGATGAATGCCTTGTCAATGCTTGTGGTTTTCACAAAACTTAATGACTTTTGATATGTATCTTTGTTATGCGTTTCATATAAATAACTTGAAAAAGATAATTTGGTTGTCATGCGTTTTCATTCAATTCAATGAAATAAGGAAAACTTGAGGGTTAGTTGTGCGATGCAACTAACTTGGGGCGTTGTCATTCATAGTCTAAAGGAATAATAACTGGAAATTGGTTCATATGCATATATCATGTGTGGAGAAGGACCCTCTAACTAGCCTTTCACCCCTTTATTTCACTTAAATTCGTTTTTCCAAAGTATTTTCTACAAAGTTTTCATTTTAAGTCTTAAATTCATCAAAAACAATCCGCCTTTTATTTAGTCTTCATATTTGAGTCAAAACCTGTTTTCCTTGAGTCTTTGGAGTCAAGTTAAGTCCTATTTTCGTCCAAAACACTTGTTGAGTCTACAATTGAGTCTTTTTTATTATTGGTTGCTGTTTTAAGTGTCTAAAGTTAGTTTTGAGTCTATAGAGTCTAGTTTAGTGTTTTTGAGTCTTATTTGTATTGATTAGCATCCCTAGTTAATCCCCGGTCTAGAACGATCCCTACTTACATATCTACTATAATTGTCACAAATAGGGTTTAATTTGTGTGTCAAGTTAATTTTCACATCAATTGTTTAACAACATGTCACACTTGGGATATGTTTTAAAATGGGACTTGCTCCAATGATGTGCAGGCTTCTTCACCAACAATTGTAGGCCTTTTCATCGAGCTTCTTCATATCCTCCATCGGTTTTTTGAAGTGGGGAACTGTTGTTGTTTTGGCTACTGACCACAAAGCATCCTTCAATGTTTTCCCTTTGAATAGATTTCTGAAGTTGGTATACAAATGTCTCACACAAAATCTGTGATGGGAATTAGGGAGGACTTTTTGAAAGGCCGGAATTAACCCCTTTTGCTGATCACTGATAAATGTCCATCCCCCTTGATTGACAATCCCAACATCAATGACCAATAACTCTAAGAACCAAATTCAATTGGACATATTCTCCATTTCTACAACTGCATACGCTATAACCCATGTTTCATTATTGGGTAAAGTACAAAAAACTACCTCAATAATTGGTGTCACGACACTTTCATACCTTATCTTTTAAAATTAACAATGTCATACCTCATCTTTAGAATTTGTATCAATATTATACCTTCCGTTAGCTTGGCCGTTTATTTCTCAGTTAAATGCTGACGTGGTTTGATCCGGGACCCATTTTTTATTAAAAAATTAATAAAATATTATTAAAAACAAAAAAAATCATTTTATATTATTTAAATATTAAAATAATAAAAAAACGTACATAAAATAAATAAAATAAACCTCTCCTTTCGTCCCTCCCCCTCTCTCTCTTCCCCATCTTCCTACAACCCAGCAAGAATAAGAAGAAGGAAGAAGAAGAGGAAGAAGAAGAGGAAGAAGAGAAAAAAAAAAAAAAAAAAAAAAAAAAAAAACCCAAACCAAACCCAGTTCATCCCCCCTCCCCCCACCACAAACCCAACCCCCTGCAACCCAGAAAGAAGGAGGATGAAGAAGGAAAAAAAAAAAAAAAACCCCAACCCAACTCGAAGGAGGAAGAAGAAGAGGAAGAAGAAGAAGAAAGAAGAAGAAAGAAGAAGTGGAAGAAGAAGAGGTAAAAAAAAAAAAAAATGGGAAACCCAGTTCGTCCTCCCTCCCCCTCTCCCCCCCCCCCCCAACCCACCCACCCACCCACCCACCCACCCAACTTGCAGAAGAAGAACAAGAAGAAGAAGAGAGAAGGAAAAATAAAATAAAATAAAAATACCCAGTTCATCTATCCCCCCCGCACCCACCCTCTTCCCTCTACACCCATTCCCCCCCCCCCCATTTTCTCTGCGCCCAGGTTCTCAACCTTCAGAATCGGCAAGGCGAAGGTTTCTCGATTCCACCTCAATGGGATCTGGGCTTTTTTTTTTTTTTGGGTTGCAGGTAATGGGTGCGAGGTTGGGTGCAGAGGGTGGGTACGGAGAGTGGGTGCGGGGAGAAGAGGGGATGGGGAGCGGGGAAAACAAATTGTTTTTTTTTTTTTTTTTTTTTCACTTCTCTTCTTTTTTTCTGGGTTGCAGTTGCAGAAAGGGGGAAGAAGATGAAGATGGGGAGAAGAGAGAGAAAGGGGGCAAGGGGACGAACTGATGTTGCCTTTTTTTTATTTTATTTTTATTTTTTTAATAACTTTTCTTTATTATTTTAATATTTAAAAATATTAAATGATTTTTTTTAGTTTTTAATAATTTTTTAATAAAAAATGGGTCCTGGATCATGTCACATCCCGGCCCGGGACGGATCACTTCCCGGGCCCGCTCCACCACCGTAGCACGATATTGTCCGCTTTGGGCTTACCATTCCCTCACGGTTTTGTTTTTGGGAACTCACGAGCAACTTCCCAGTGGGTCACCCATCATGGGATTGCTCTAGCCTCCTTCTCGCTTAACTTCAGAGTTCCTACGGAACCCGAAGCTAGTGAGCTCCCAAAAGGCCTCGTGCTAAGTAGGGATGGGAATATACATTTAAGGATCACTCCCCTGGGCGATGTGGGATGTTACAGATCAAGCTACATCAACATTTAACTGAGAAATAAATGGCCAAGCTAATGGAAGGTATAAAATTAACACAAATTCGTAAGATGAGGTATGACATTGTCAATTTTAAAAGATGAGGTATGAAAGTGTCGTGACACCAATAGTTCAGGTAGTTTTTTGTACTTTACCCTTCATTATTTGGGTCAATGCCAACAGCACAAACTAGCTGACCTTCATGTACACTTTTTAAATGACACCAATCTAATCCTATCAATGGTTTGCACCCTGACTTAAACCCTTCTTTGCAAGCCCCCAAGCACACATATATCCTTTGGAACCTCCACCTATCCAACTTCACCTTCATTATGCTTCTAAGGTTAGTCTTCCTCACTTCCTTAGCAAAGTCCCACAACTTTGTGTATTGCTCTGCATGCTTTCCCTCAATGATCTTCAAAGCCCTGTAAGCCTTCCTCTTTGTACGACTGTGATTCCACTTTGATTCGACAATTGCTAAAAAAGAATCCACAGGCCATGTGGGATTTAGTTTTATCCTGTCCATGTACAAATCAGTTAGCAAAGGGGACTTTATGTTCTTGTTTGCCCAAGTTCTCCCATATGTGTGTTCATCAAGTATGGTCTTGATCTGTATGTTGTTTGAACTATACATTTTTCCAGCACAACACTTCCAAGGGCACCTTTTTGCACACTTTGCTATGACTTTCATTTTCTCATTCCTAGGAAAATGGATTTCTCCATATCCAATCACTAGGGAGTACATGATGACAACTTACTTGAATTGTACATGATCCTTGAAAATAAGCCCTAGTGTAAAAGTGGGATTCTTCATGTCTTTTTTCTCATTAAACTCTGGAAATCGCTCATGTTTTTTGCCTCCTTCATCATCCGAGGAGTGTACACTCTCAAAAGCATCAAAGTTATAATCTAGATCATCAGCCACATTTTGTTCCACATTTGCAGTATCAAATTCTTCTTCCCTTTGTTCTTCTTTTCTTTCCAGGTTTGCTCAAATTGCCTTGCACTTCTTTGCTCAAAATCCCTTTCATCGGTTTGCTCAGAGTTCCTTTTGTTTTTTTTTTCCTGTGCTCAGATTCCCTTTCTTCCACAATACCATCAAACTTGGAAAACACTAGATTATCAGCATCACTGCCATATTCACTCGCTTCAAAGTCACTATCATTTTCTTTAGCAGCTTCTTCATTATTTTCTTCAACATTCCCCTCTAAACTAATAGGTACATCAAAGAATACTTCAGCATCCCCCTCTCATACATCCCCTTCTCCTACCTCAGTATCCCCTTCTTCCACCTCGATATCTTCTTCTCCTATCGCAGCCACATATTTCCCCTTACTCTCCTCTAGCCCTTTACAATTTTTCTCTTTTTGACCATTCCCAGAATCAGCATTTATCTCTCCTACCTCAGTCATACATGTTTGCACTACTTGAGATGTGCAACAATCATCCACTTTTGGCGCTTCAATGGCTAGCAAGCCTCTATATCTTATTGGTTTAAGTGGTGTTGGCCCAACATCCCCCTCTGAACTACTTATCTCCTCAATAACCAATTTACTTGGACCACTGACTTCCATGGACTTCAGAAACTGTTGCTCTTGGGTTACGGCTTCTTTTGTCGTCAATTATTCGATGTACATCTCAATCACTTTATCTTTTGGAACAAAATTGCACATCGACTGAACATCGAAATCACTTTGAATCGGCTTCAAACCATTGGAAAGGTCCATGTTGGGAATCTTGTAATAATAGTTTATGAACTGCTCACTATATCCAAGTGCCTCCACCATATCATCTATCACCAGTAGTGACATGAGGTCTTTATCATAGTTATCTATATATGTCACTTTTCCCCCAACATAGATGTCATAACTTATCTCCCCACCATGATGCAATTCAATATAGAATAGTTCTGGATATAGTGAAATTCATAAAAACAAACCCTAATTAAAAGCCAACAACAAATAGAAGCAACTGCATTTTAACCTAACAAACCATTCTAGATACAACTATATGCAACTAATGCAAAACATTCTATATGCAACTAATTGCATTTTGAAAGCCAACAACAAAAACAAATGCACAACATTTTATATGCAACTATATGCAATTGCAACAAACCATAACTATATGCTGATGTGAAAATTAACTTGACACACAAATTAAACCCTAATGTTGACAATTGTAGTATATATGAAAGTAGGGATCGTTCTAGACCGAGGATTAACTAAGGATGCTAATCAACACAAATAAGACTTAAAAACACTAAATTAGACTCTATAGACTCAAAACTGACTCAAAACACTTAAAACAGCAACGAACAATAAAAAAGACTCAATTCTAGACCTAACAAGTGATTCTTACGAAAATAAGACTTAACTTGACTCAAAAGACTAAAAAAAACAGATTTTGACTCAAATAACAAGACTTCATGAAAGGGGGATTGTTTTTGACGAATTTAAAACTTAAAACAGAAACTTTGCATAAAACACTTTACAAAAACGAATTTAGTTAATTGAAAGGGCCAAAAGGCTAGTTAGAGGGTCCTTCTCCACACATGACATATGCTTACAAACCAATTTCCAGTTATTATTCCTTTAGACTATGAATGACAATGCCCCAAATTAATCGTGAAAAGCACAAATTAACCTTCAGATTTTCCTTAACTCATTGAATTGGATGGGATACGCATCACAACCAAATTATCCTTATCAAGTTCCCTAACTATGAAAAGCATGATAGAAAGACATATCAAAGGTCATTAAGTTCTTTGAAAACCATAACCATTGACGAGGCATTCGTAACTATGAAAAGCATGATACTCATACCAAGGATTTACTTAACCCAATCATGACTAGTGACTTCCACTACTTGTGAATATAAGTTCACAACTATTAGGTGAAACTCCCTTATACTCTAGCATTAAATTCATGCATGCAAATTAAGTGTCGACCCTCAATCAACATACATAAACATGTTTTGATAACTCAAATAAGCAAATCACATTCAAGACTCAAGAAACAATAACTGGATGTAATCAATTCATATAAAACATATAATCATGGCTTCGAATTCACCTCTAACTATAAAGAAATTAGTTCCTCATGTTCATCATAATTGAAAACCAAATTACAATAAACATCAAACTAAAAATAAGGATAAAAAGAACCCATAAATGCTCCACACTCCAATGGCAAGCATGACTCCCTTTGGATGGCAGATTGCACGGCACAAGTCCTTCCCTCCTTCCTTCCTTACTGCCGCACTAGAGAGATTTTGGTGTTTGTGGCGTGAATTATGGTGTGAGATGGCTGAACGAATGAATGAATGAATGAGTGAATGGATGGATGAGGGTGGTGGTCTGATATATGCGGCAAAGACAAGTATTTATAGGCTTGCACAATTTCTGAAAGGAAAAGAATTGCACAATCCTAGGGGAAAAGGTCAGCTATATGGCAGAAACCAAAGAGGAAAAGGAGAGAGAGGTGCGGCAGGTTCTTAGGGCTTCTAGAAAGGGGTTTTATGATAGGTTTCTAGAAGGAGAAGGAATAAGATATGTGGCTGATGTGAAAATTAACTTGACACACAAATTAAACCCTATTTGTGACAATTGTAGTAGATATGTAAGTAGGGATCGTTCTAGACCGGGGATTAACTAGGGATGCTAATCAATACAAATAAGACTCAAAAACACTAAACTAGACTCTATAGACTGAAAACTAACTTAAAACACTCAAAACAACAACACACACTCAAAAAGACTCAATTTTAGACCTAACAAGTGATTTTGACGAAAATAAAACTTAACTTGACTCAAAAGACTAAAAGAAAACAGGTTTTGACTCAAATAACAAGACTAAATGAAAGGGCGATTGTTTTTGACAAAATTAAAACTTAAAACAGAAACTTTGCATAAAACACTTTGTAAAAACGAATTTAGGTGAATTAAATGGGTGAAAGGCAAGTTAGAGGGTCCTTCTCCACACATGATATATGCATATGAAACAATTTCCAGTTATTATTCTTTTAGACTATGAATGACAACGCCCCAAGTTAGTTGCATCGCACAACTAACCCTCAAATTTTCCTTTTTTCATTGAATTGAATTAATATGCATTACAACCAAATTATCTTTTTCAAGTTCTTTATATGAAATGCATAACAAAGATACATATCAAAAGTCATTAAGTTTTGTGAAAATCATAAGCATTGACAAGGCATTCATCACTATGAAACGCACGAGACTCATACCAAGGATTTACTTAACATGATTATGACTAGCAACCGCCACTACTTGTGAATATAAGTGAATAACTATTACGTGAGACCCCCTTATACTCTATCATCAAATTCATGCATGCAAATTAAGTGTCGACCCCCAACCCACATACATAAACAAGTTTTAATAACTTAGATAACCAAATGACATTCATGCCTTAAAAAACAATAACTGGATGGAATCAATTCATATAAAACATATAATCATGGATTCGAATTCACCTCCAACTAAAAAGAAATTAGTTCCACATGTTCATTGTAATTGAAAACCAAATTAACATAAACATTGAACTAAAACTAAGGATAGAAAGAACCAAGAAACGCTCCACACTCCAATGGCATGCACGGCACTCCCTTGGATGGCAAATTGCACAAGTCCTCCTCTCCTTCCTTCCTTGTTTGCGGCACTAGGGTGATGTGGTGTGAATTGTGGTGTTTGATGGCTAAAAGTATGAATGAATGAATGAGTGAATGGATGGATTGAATGGTGCAGCAAGGGTTTGTATTTATAGGGCTCAATCCCTAGGGAAATCAGATTAGGGTGTGGTAGAATTTAGGTGGGAAAAGGTTTGCACAACCCTAAGGGAAAAGGACTAAGACATGGCAGAAACCAAAGGGGAATGGGATAGGGAATACACGGTATAGACTTGGGGTTTCTAGAAGGATATGTGCGGCACATTTGTGGGAGAAAGATAAGGCTTCTAGAAAGGATGTTTGAGATAGATTTCTGGACCTAAATGGACAAGGACTCACGGCCTAGGTATAGAGGAAGGATTACAACTCCTAAACCTACAAGGAATGGCCTACATGTGGCATACAAAGGGATTAGGCTTCTAGAATCTGAATTAGGTGTTTAAATGTATAACTAATCCCTTCCAAATAGCTAGATTTAAGGCACAACCTGATTTGGATAGGATAAGATAGGATAATGTTAGATTTAGGAAAGGATAAGGTTGGATAGGATAAGATAAGGTTGGATAAGGTTCCTTATTTCTTGCTCTTTCCTTATCTTCTTTGCATTTGAACTTCTTTCTCCAGATTTGTAGCCTTTCCTAGCCTCTCTTGACTTCAATTTCATCCTTCCACTTTGCTCCATAGTTAAGCTACCCAATCCATGCCCAAAACTACTCCAAATGGCTCCAAAATGCACTTTCTTGCTCCTTTTGCCATTAGGACCTAAAAACATACGAAAATAGCTTAAAAGACTATAATAAGTAATAATTAACTAACTAAATGCAAGGAAACAACATAACTAAGTAGCATAAATATCCTCCTATCAAATTCCCCCACACTTAGCTTTTGCTAGTCCTCGAGCAAAACTAAATAAACAAAACAAACAAAACACAATCTAAACCTTCCAACAATTGCGCCAGGGATTTCCAATGCAACATGACATATTAAAGATTACCACTCCCATAGATTTTAGCTATCCCTACCCTTTAGCATATACTTAATCATAATCACCACTCACTAGCTCGCATTTAATCAATTAAAACAACATTTAAAATTTAGTAACATGCCTTAGAGAATTCCTCAATTCCTCAGCGGATATACTCTCTATTTTCACACAGATTTTCTGACTACACTCCCTACACTAAGTATATGTGAGAAGATTGATGTAAACATGTAGACTAGAACTCACATAAGTTATAATCAAAGAAGGCAATTTTTGGAATTATTAACATGTATATGATCTCATGAATGGAATACCACTACTTAGACGCGAGAACCAAGGATACTATGCTCAAACCAATTTTAAACTCCACATATTGAAACACATAACAATCAAGATAGAAGTCTAAGGGTTGTAACGGGGCTAAGGTATTGGTTAACAAAGAAAGGTAAGGATAAACAAAAGTTCTTAAAGCAATAGTAAGCAAAGTAATGAAATTGACACTTAGAATTCACTTTTGATGCAGAATTCAACTTTGAACAACAAGGGAAGATTCACACAAAACTTAGGGTCAAATTCAAACTTTTGGACCCTTTCTTCAACAACCAACACTTGTGAGTTCATTCTCACTTATTTTCAACTTCTTTCCTTTCTTTTCTTCTTCTTTTTCTTCTTTTTCACCTTTTTTTTTTCTCGTGCCCCTCTTCTTCTTTTGGCACACTAACACAACTTTAAAGATTTCAAACGAAAATCCCTTCTCCCACACTTGTTTTTCTGCAAATTGTAGATCAAAAGGAATTCCCTCTAAGTCATGCTTTCCTATCCTTTAAGAACAAGGGTATGGATAGTCCTATTCTTGGCTAGGTAAGGATTATGTGGTTAACAAAGAAATTAGGCAAAGTAAGGCTCAAAGGGGTTAAACCTACAATACATATGCAAAGGGGTAAGGCTAAGGCTTTTTGGCTCTGGTTTAACTAAACAACTTCATCTTATTATTTGTTATGCTAATCAATTTTATGCTTTGAATAAAACGGGCATGAGTTCTAGTATTTGGAACTATAGTGATGAAACGCATTCTAAGTAGTAACCAAGCAAAGAATGATGAGATCATGCAACGACTTTAGAAAACAAGAACATCAAGATTAATAACTCTCCAAACAACGTTTAGGCTCAAGTCTCTCAGGGTTGTAGCGTTAATTTGAGTTTCTTCCTTCAAGTATGTTACAAAAACTAATTTTTTCCTTTTTGATTACATGTGAATTCGTAAATGTCAACTACAACTAAGCATAAACCAAAGAGTATATCAAACTTCCATCCATGTTTGTAACTTTCTTTAATAGTCATGCAATTAAAAACCAAATCCTCATCATTGTGTTGGAAGGTATCCGAAGACACAAACAAACATAAAATCGAAAATGACTCTAAAAACAACTTTTTTGGGTTTTTAAAACACTCTTTTTCGATTTTTTCTTCAAATTTTCGGATTTTCTGTTTAAGACCCATAAAAACACTTAAAAATTCACTAAAAACACTTAAAAACAGTGAATAACAACTTTAGAAGTGATAGGTGATAAAATCCCACGAATTTTCATGAAAAACACTTTGGTTACCCCCCCCCCAACACTTAAACCAAACATTGTCCTCAATGTTTTAAGCATAGACTCACAAACAAACAACCAAATAACACAACTAACAAACATGACAAACATGGCAAAGTAAAAGCAATAAAGAGTAGGGTTTTAGGAACACAAATCTGGTTATGGAGTGTTGGAGCTTCTTAGTTCTTCTTTATTTGCATGGGTTGCCTCCCAAGAAGCGCTTGCTTTAACATCTTCCAGCCAGACGATTCTTCGTCTTAAGCTTCATTGGGGCCCACGACATGGAAGCTTGCACCATCTATGACATGCTCTTCAAAGTTCTCATAGTATGGCTTCAAACGATGTCCGTTCACTTTGACTTCTTGCCCTGTCTTTAAACTTTGAATTTGGATTGCACCATGAGGAAATACATTAGTAACAACAAACAGGCCAATCCATTTAGAACGTAACTTACCTGGAAACAAGTGAAGGCGGGAATTGAAGAGTAGCATTTTCTGCCCTAAAACAAAAGTCTTGCTACGAATCATCTTGTCATGGAATGCCTTTGACTTCTCCTTGTAAATAAAAGTGTTCTCGTACGCTTCATGCCTTATCTCCTCAAGCTCATTCAATTGAAGCTTCCTATGGATTCCAGCGGCATCAATGTCTATGTTGAACGTTTTGACGGCCCAATGTGCTTTATGATAAGAGCATATTTATGCTACTTAGTTATGTTATTTCCTTACATTTAGTGAGCTAATTACTACTTATTATAGTGTTTTGAGCTATTTTCGTTTGTTTGTAGGTCCTAATGACAAACTTGTCAAGAAAAGGCAATTTTGAGCCTTTTAGAGCAGTTTTGGGCTTATTTTGGATAGCTTGTATATGGAGCAACATGGATGGACGAATTTGGAGTCAAAAGAGATTAGAAACATGCTACAAATCAGAAAAGGAAAGTTCATGACAAATAAGATAAGGAAAGTGCAAGAAAAGAGGAAACATTATCCAAAACCTTATCCAACCTTATCTTATCCAAACCTTATCCTATCTTATCCTAACCTAATCTTGTTCCACCTTAATCATAGCTGCAAGTGGACCTAAAAACCTAATTTCTAGAAGCCCTATCTGACCCTAAAAGGGTGCCAAACCTTCTCCCCCTTTTATGCCTTCTAAAACACCCAAAATCAGCCATAAGACACTTAGTTTCTAGAAGGCCCAATTTTGGACGAAAATTCTTAAACCTATTTCTGATTGGATTCTGATTTTATTTGGCCCTTTTTCTCTTGGATTTGGATTGTATAAGTCCATACCTGAGATTGATTGGACTAGGACTTAATTCCCCAAACCCATGCCGCAACTTAGGGGCCCTAAACACTTATATTAGCTAGGTTTAACCCTAAATCTGATTGCTAGGGTTTTGCCATGCTACATATATATATATATAACCTAAAGTTGCCGCACCCTTGGAGACACCCTAGGCAGCCATTCAACATTCAATTCATTCATCCATTCACATCAGCCACCATTCATTCAGAAAATACATCTTGTGCCGCAAGTCCTAGGGAAAAGAAGGAGTGTCGTGGCTTCCATAGGAGAAGGAGACCCTTGTGCCGCAAGAAATCTGCATCCATTGGAGACTTTGGGAGTTCTTTCTTCCCTCGTTTCGTTTCCATGTTTATTTTAATGTGCCTTTCAATTGTTATGAACATGTGTAACTAAGTTTTTCTTCGTTAGGGGTGAATTCAAAGCCATGGGCATATGTTTTATATGAATTGATTTCCTCCAAATTTTGTTTCTTGAATTGTGGATGTGATTTACTTAATTGATTTATTGAGAACTTGTTCTTGTGTGTTGATTAAGGATGCATACTTAGTTTTCATACATGAATTTGATGCTAGGATATAAGGAAATTTCACCTAATCGTTATGACCTTATATTCATAAGTAGTGGAAATCACTAGTCATGATTGTATTAAGTAAATTCTAGGCAAGAGTATCATGCAATTCATAGTTACGAATGCCTAGTCAATGCTTAGGGTTTTCAAAAAGCTTAATGATCTTTGATTTTATCTCTATTATGCAGTTCATGTAGGGAATTTGATAAGAATAATTTGATTGTCGATGCGTATTCCATCCAATTCAATGAAACTAGGAAAATCTGAGAGTTAATTTGTGCTTTTCACAATTAATTTGGGGCATTGTCATTCATGGTTTAAAAGGAATAAAATCTGGAAATCAATTTATGTTACATATGTGCATGTGTGGAGAAGAACCCCCTAACTAGCCTTTTTCCCATTCAATTCACCTAGTTTAGTGCCTAATCTGTTTAATTTACAATCTGTCCATTTTAATTAATTTCGTCCAAATCAATTCCCCAATTTATTAAGTGTGTTAGATTAGTTAGAAAAGTGTTTGAATCTGTCCAAATTAGTGTTTTGAGTCTAAGTTAGTTAAATTTCGTCCAAATCACCCTTTAGAGTCTAGTTTGAGTCTATTTGACTGTTTTGGGCTGTTTTGAGTCTTTTAAAGTTGTTTTGAGTCATATAGGTCTAGGTAAGTGTTTTAAAGTTTAATTTTGTGTTTTTAAATCAGTTTAGAGTTTAATCCCCGATTAGAACGATCCCTACTTGCATTTATACTACAATTGTCACAAATAGGGTTTAATTTGTGTGTCAATATAATTTTCACATCACTTTATGCTCCAATTCAACGGGAAGATGACATGGTTTCCCATAGATGAGCCGAAATGGGGACATTCCAATTGGTGTTTTGTAGGTCGTACGATATGCCCACAATGCATCATTTAAACGCAAACTCTAATCCTTCCGGTTTGGCCCAACGGTCTTCTCCAAAATCTGCTTGATTTCCCGATTAGAAACCTCGGCTTGCCCACTTATTTTAGGATGATAAGGTGTTGCCACCTTATGTGTGACGTTATATTTCTTGAGCAAAGCTTCAATGGTTCGATTGCAAAAATGGGACCCTCCATCACTTATAAGAACTTTTGGCATTCCAAATCTACCAAATATGTTAGTTTTGACAAAATCTGCAACCACTTTGGAATCATTAGGACGGGTGGCTTTTGCTTCCACCCATTTCGACACATAATCAACCGCAAGTAAAATATAAAGGAAACCATGAGATGAAGGAAAAGGACCCATAAAATCAATGCCCCAAACATCAAAAATTTCGACACCATAGATAGGTGTCTGCGGCATTTGGTCTTTTGGACCTATATTTCCAGTTCTTTGGCAACGATCACATGTTATGCAAAAGTTCTAGCATCCTTAAATATAGTAGGCCAATAAAAACCACATTCAAGTACTTTACGTGTCGTCCTTTGAGTGCCAAAGTGACCTCCACATGCATAAGTGTGACAAAAAGTTAAAGTTGAATTAAACTCTGATTCATGCGTGTTCTACGAATGATTTGATCCGCGCAATATTTCCACAAATAAGGATCATCCCACACATAAAACCAAACCTCCCTTTTAAGTTTATCACGTTGGTGTTTATTTATGTTGCTTGGAACTTGTTTAGACACCAAATAATTCACTAAATTAGCATAACATGGCTCACTTACCTCGATGGACATCAACTGCTCATTTGGGAATGTCTCTGGGATAGGCACAGCCTCTTCTTCATGCACCATACGGCTCAAGTGGTCAGTCACCACGTTTTCACTTCCTTTCTTGTCCCGAATTTTGATATCGAACTTTTGAAGTAGAAGCATCCAACGAATAAGCCTTGGTTTGGCCTCTTTCTTGGTGAGTAAGTACTTCAACGTTGCATGATCAATGTAAATTATAACTTTAGTACCAAGTAAATACGAACGAAATTTATCTAAAGTAAAAACAACAGCAAGAAGTTTTTTTTCCGTTGTGGAGTAGTTCAATTGGGCATCATTCAAGGTCTGGGATGCATAATAGATGACATGTGGCTGCTTGTTCTTCCTTTGGCCTAAAACAGTTCCTAATGCATAATCCGAGGCATC
Organism: Pyrus x bretschneideri; assembly: GCF_019419815.1. Taxonomy (NCBI): domain Eukaryota; kingdom Viridiplantae; phylum Streptophyta; class Magnoliopsida; order Rosales; family Rosaceae; genus Pyrus; species Pyrus x bretschneideri. The sequence continues at coordinate 2,041,559 of NW_025999810.1, forward strand.
GCACATAAGCTCAAAAGGAAGGCTCCAATCTGGTGGAACAATGATGGGGGCCGAAGTGAGCATCTCCTTGAGGTGTTTGAAGGCCTTCTCACATTCCTCATCGAACTTGAATGGGACATCTTTTTGGAGAAGTCGACAAAGGGGGTTGGAAATCTTTGAAAAGTCCTTGATGAATCGCCTATAGAATCCTGCATGTCCAAGAAAAGAACGAACCTCTCTAACCGAAGTAGGAGAGGGTAAGTAGCGTACAAGATCTATTTTTGATTTATCAACCTCAATACCCTTGGCCGAAATTATATGCCCTAAAACTATGCCTTGTTTTACCATGAAAGGACATTTTTCCCAATTTAAAACAAGGTTAGTTTCAATGCATCGTTCTAAGATTAAAGTGAGATTATGTAAACAATCATCAAACGAATCACCAAATACACTAAAATCATCCATGAAAACTTCAATAATCTTCTCCACAAAATCTGAAAATATACTTACCATGCACCTTTGAAAGGTGGTAGGTGCATTGTATAAATCGAATGGCAAGCGACGATAAGCACAAGTACCAAAGGGACACGTGAAAGTGGTATTTTCTTGGTCATCCGGAGCTATGACAATTTGATTATATCCTGAATAACCATCAAGAAAACAATAAAAAGAATGACCGGCTAACCTTTCAAGCATTTGATCAATGAACGGCAAAGGGAAATGGTCATTCCTTGTGGTGGTGTTGAGCTTTCTATAATCAATGCAAACTCTTCAACCTGTTTGGATACGTGTTGGCACAAGCTCATTCTCGGCATTCTTCATCACCATCACTCCGAATTTTTTTGGCACAACTTGAACTGGTGAAACCCAATGGCTATCCGAGATAGGATAAATCACTCCACAATCAAGTAATTTGATAATCTCCTTCTTCACCACTTCCATCATTGGAGGGTTGAATCGACGTTGAGCCTCTCGAGTTGGTTTAGCCCCCTTTTCTAGAAGTATGCGATGCATGCATGTTGTAGGGCTAATTCCCTTAATATCGGCCAAGGTCCATCCTATGGCTGTTTTGTGCTCTTTCAACACTCGAACCAATTTCTCCTCCTCCATTGCCGTGAGTGATGAAGAAACAATGATGGGCAATGTTTCTTTGTCTCCCAAATAGACATACTTCAAGTGACTTGGCAATGGTTTAAGTTCAAGAATAGGTGCCTGAATCACTAAAGGTAACAACTTGTTAGTAGAAACGGGAATTGAAATTGGGATTAGGGGCTTACTTTGATATTGTGGCAATGATTCAAGTGCAGCCACCATCTCGCCAACTTCATCATCATGCACGGCCAGATTGGGTGTTAAGACCAATCCTTCGGCCATTGTTGTTTCAAGTGGCTATTTGTCCAACGAATCAAGAAAATCCTGCGCCAATGAATCAAATATATCAATAGAGAAACAAGAATGATCATCTTTAGGATATTTAATAGTTTCAGAAAGATTGAAATCAATAACTTCCCCATCAAATTCCATCGTTAAAGTCCCTTTGAACACATTGATCTTGGTGCGGGCTGTTTTCATGAAGGTCTCCCAAGTATGATCGGCAATGGTGTAGAATGGGTTGAATCTTGCATGTCAAGCACGTAAAAGTCCGCCGGAAAGATCAAATTGTTAACCTGCACCAAAACATCTTCCAAAACTCCTTTTGCATAGGCATTAGAACGATCGGCCAATTGGATAATCACACCATCGTTTTTAAGCTCTCCTAAGTTCATAGATGCATAAATTGAGTAAGGCATGACATTAATTGAAGCTCCTAAGTCTAGCATAGCATGTTCAAACTTAGTATTTCCAATAACACAAGGAATTGTAAAACTACTCGGATCTTTGCATTTAGGTGGTAGTTTTCTTTGTAACACCGCCGAAACATTCTCACTTACCTGGACTATCTCTTTGTTAGAAATCCTCTTCCTTGTTGTGCAAAGCTCTTTCAAAAATTTCGCATACTTAGGAACTTGCTTGATTGCATCAAGGAACGGAATATTGACTTGAACTTTCCTAAAGGTTTCCAGAATGTCCTTCTCATTCTCTTCTTTCTTTGATTGCCTAAATCTGCTAGGAAAGGGCACATTTAGTGGAATAGAACTTGACAAAGTTGAATTTGGACTTACCTTGGTGGTGTTGGACGGTTTTAGGACAATAGGTGGCTGAGGCAAGCTTTGTTCCACCCTTGCCGTGGCCTTTGCTCCTTATTCATCCTCTTGTTGCAGTAGAGTGTCCTCTTCTTGGCTTGTTTTGGACGGTTTTGGGGTGGTTCCAACCTCCTTACCACTTCTTAACGTGATTGCCTTGGCGGTTTCAAAACCTCCATTCGGATTGACGATTGTTGTTGAACTAGGCAATTTACCTTCCTCTCTAAATTGGCCCATGAATTCCGCCATTTGCCCTATTTGTTTCTTTAATTCTCCTATCTCCTTTGCTTGATTTTGATAGCCCTGCAACAAGGTAGTTAGTAATTGAAGAACATTATCGTTATTCATTAACAAACTTAAATTTGGTTGAGTAGGTTGTAATTGAGGTTGAGATTATGGGAATGGCTTTTGATATATCCCAGGAGGTGGTCGAAATCCTCCTCCATTGCCGTGAGTTTAGGGTTGTTGAGGCTCCCTCCATTTGAAATTTGGATGATCTCTCCATCCCGGATTGTATGTATTTGAGTATGGATCATTCCTTTGTGGATTTTGGCCTTGATAACCTATGGCATTGGCGCTTTCCCATCCTCCATTCTCTATCAATTGAGGACATTGATCATTGAGGTGCCCTTGCATAGAGTACACGCCGCACACACTTGGTGTACTTCCTTGCACTTTGGATCCTTCAACAACCTGAGACACAAGCATAGTGAGATTAGCTAATTGAGATTGAATTTCAGAAATTGCACTTACCTCATTCACTTGTTGTTGCCATGGGGTGCCTCTTTGTCTAACACCTTCATATTGTTGTGCATTCAAGGCTCAATTAGCAATTAAAACCTTGGCAGCCACGGGTGTTTTGTCAACCAAAGCACCTCACGCCGAGGCATCTAGCATTTGTCTCTTAATTGGAAGAAGTCCTTCGTAGAAATATTGAATTAAAAGTTCTTCCTTCATTTGATGTTGAGGGCATGATGCAACTAAAGTCTTGAAATGTTCATAATATGCTGGAAAAGACTCCCCTTGGTTTTGTTGAATGCCGTTAATTTTCTTCCTCAAAAGAATCACTCTTGAAGTTAGGAAGAATTTCTCTAAGAATGCCCGCTTCATGCTTTCCTAAGAAGTGACAGTTCCGAGTGCCAATTCGTATAGCCAATCTTTAGCCTTTTCCAAAATAGAGAATGGAAAGGCCTTCATCTTCAAAATGCTCCCATCGACATTGATGGGTGTCATGCTTGAACATACCACTTCAAACTCCTTAAGATGCTTGTTTGGATCTTCCATGGATAGCCCATGGTATTTGGGAATGTGATGCAACAAGCTAGACTTCAATTCGAACTCATCGGTCTTGCCTTGGGCGGCCATAGGATATTGAATGCATAAAGGCACGGCGTTGTCTAATCCTGAGAATGAAAGTTCTTTGATTGTTCGATTGTCCGCCGCCATGCTTTCTTCTTCTTTAAATTCAGATTCGGAATCTAAACTTGAACTAGGTGGATTAGGTTCTGGTTGCTTCCTCTTTCTTCTCAAGGTTCGTTCAAAATTGTCGTCAAAATCCAATATGTTTGCACGAATAGGTTGAGAACGACGAGTCATAAACTAGTACCTGAAACAAAGAATAAAAACAAATCAACAACCAATTTAAAAGGCATGGCAAACTTAAACAAAAAGACACAAAGACACATATTAGACACTTTGACACGACACAAACAAAAAGGATTAGAAAGTTTGCTAATCCCCGGCAACGGTGCCAAAATTTGATGTGAAAATTAACTTGACACACAAATTAAACCCTATTTGTGACAATTGTAGTAGATATGTAAGTAGGGATCGTTCTAGACCGGGGATTAACTAGGGATGCTAATCAATACAAATAAGACTCAAAAACACTAAACTAGACTCTATAGACTCAAAACTAACTTAAAACACTCAAAACAGCAACACACACTCAAAAAGATTCAATTTTAGACCTAACAAGTGATTTTGACGAAAATAAAACTTAACTTGACTCAAAAGACTAAAAGAAAACAGGTTTTGACTCAAATAACAAGACTAAATGAAAGGGGGATTGTTTTTAACGAAATTAAAACTTAAAACAGAAACTTTGCATAAAACACTTTGTAAAAACGAATTTAGGTGAATTAAATGGGTGAAAGGCTAGTTAGAGGGTCCTTCTCCACACATGATATATGCATATGAACCAATTTCTAGTTATTATTCTTTTAGACTATGAATGACAACGCCCCAAGTTAGTTGCATCACACAACTAACCCTCAAATTTTCCTTTTTTCATTGAATTGAATGAATACGCATTACAACCAAATTATCTTTTTCAAGTTCTTTGTATGAAATGCATAACAAAGTTACATATCAAAAGTCATGAAGTTTTGTGAAAATCATAAGCATTGACAAGGCATTCATCACTATGAAACGCACGAGACTTATACCAAGGATTTACTTAACATGATTATGACTAGCAACCTCCACTACTTGTGAATATAAGTGAATAACTATTACATGAGACCCCCTTATACTCTAGCATCAAATTCATGCATGCAAATTAAGTGTCGACCCCCAACCCACATACATAAACAAGTTTTAATAACTTAGATAAGCAAATCATATTCATGCCTTAAAAAACAATAACTGGATGGAATCAATTCATATAAAACATATAATCATGGCTTCAAATTCACCTCCAACTAAAAAGAAATTAGTTCCACATATTCATCATAATTGAAAACCAAACTAACATAAACATTGAACTAAAACTAAGGATAGAAAGAACCAAGAAACGCTCCACACTCCAATGGCATGCATGGCACTCCCTTGGATGTCAAATTGCACAAGTCCTCCTCTCCTTCCTTCCTTGTTTGCGGCACTAGGGTGATGTGGTGTGAATTGTGGTGTTTGATGGCTGAAAGTATGAATGAATGAATGAGTGAATGGATGGATTGAATGGTGCGGCAAGGGTTTGTATTTATAGGACTCAATCCCTAGGGAAATTAGATTAGGGTGTGGTAGAATTTAGGTGGGAAAAGGTTTGCACAACCCTAGGGGAAAAGGACTAAGACTTGGCAGAAACCAAAGGGGAATGGGATAAGGAATACATGGCATAAACTTGGGGTTTCTAGAAGGATATGTGCGGCACATTTGTAGGAGAAAGATAAGGCTTCTAGAAAGGATGTTTGAGATAGATTTCTGGACCTAAATGGACAAGGACTCACGGCATAGGTATAAAGGAGGGATTACAACTCCTAAACCTACAAGGAATGGCCTACATGTGGTCTACAAAGGGATTAGGCTTCTAGAATCTGAATTAGGTGTTTAAATGTATAACTAATCCCTTCTAAATAGCTATATTTATGGCACAACCTGATTTGGATAGGATGAGATAGGATAATGTTAGATTTAGGAAAGGATAAGGTTGGATAGGATAAGATAAGGTTGGATAAGGTTCCTTATTTCTTGCTCTTTCCTTATCTTCTTTGCATTTGAACTTCTTTCTCCAGATTTGTAGCCTTTCCTAGCCTCTCTTGACTTTAATTTCGTCCTTCCACTTTGCTCCATAGTTAAGCTACCCAATCCATGCCCAAAACTGCTCCAAATGGCTCGAAAATGCACTTTCTTGCTCCTTTTGCCATTAGGACCATAAAACATACAAAAATAGCTTAAAAGACTATAATAAGTAATAATTAACTAACTAAATGGAAGGAAACAACATAACTAAGTAGCATAAATATGCTAATATTGGTATGTTTGGAACGGTGAAAGAAATAACGGATTAGTCCTTCTACTGCAGGCATTATTTTTTTCTTCCAAAAAAAAATAAGAAATACTCATGGTAACCATTCGAGCAGATGAAATTAGTAATATTATCCACGAGCGTATTGAGCAATATAATAGAGAAGTAAAGATTTTAAATACCGGTACTGTACCTATCAGTGGCACAACTTAGGACACAAAAATAGGTCTTCTAGAACCTGATATTTAGGTGATTTAATATGAAAAGAAGTCCTCTTTGCAGCAGGAATTAAGGTAGCAAAAGATTAGGATAGGATAAGATAAGATAAGGTTGGATAAGGTTTGGATAAGATAAGGGTTGTTTGGATAATGTTCCTTCTTTGCAACTGATTCCTTATCTTCAATGGTTCCAAATTTGTTTCTCCAGATATTAAGCACATTCCTAGCCTCTGTTGAACTTCAAATTCGTCCATCCACCTTGCTCCATATGCAAGTTATCCATTCCATGCCCAAAACTTCTCCAAATATCTCAAAAATGCACCTTATTGCCAACTTTGCCATTAGGACCTACAAACACACGAAAATAGCTTAAAACACTATAATAAATGGAAACTAACTATGTAAATGCAAGAAAAAGAAGCTAACTAAGTTGCATAAATATGCTCCGATCATATGCAAATAGCCAAAGCACATTAATCATTTCTTAACAAGAATAGACAAAGCAATGAAGCAATAAAGCAACAAACCACTATCTTCACAAGAATAAACAAAGTAACAAACCCATTATCCAACAACTTAGTAACCATTTCGAATTAAGAAAGCATAAACCACCTTTTCAAACAAGAATAAACAATGCTACTAGAATAAATAAAATCCACATTTAACCCATTCCAACACCCTAGGAACCATTTCAAATTAACAAAGTATAAATCCACCTTTTCAAACAAGAATAAACAATGCTACAAGAATAAACAAAACCCACATTCAACTCATTCCAACACCTCAAGTACCATTTTAAATTCACAAAGCATGAATCCACCTTTTCAAACAAGAATAAACAAAACCCACATTCAACTCATTCCAAAAAATAAGTCCAGTATGCATTTGGAATCATCAAAAACACAAAAAAAACCTTACAATAGGTAGGCGTCGTTTCGTCGGGAACCTCACGCATGTACCACCCCATGTACCACCCCTTTCCAACACCAATGAAGTTAGGGAAGCGAATCAACAAGATGATTTGGGTTTTTTGCTAAATTTCTAATTTGAATGTTCAAGATTTGGAGTCACGAGAACTAGGGTTAGGGTTCTTCTTTTTCTGGAATTAGGAATGGAATTAGATCAACAGGATTTGGGTGTACCGGGGGGAAAAACCAATTCGAAAGGCACAATTTACAACGTTCCGTTACTTTTTTTTAATTTTTTAAAATTTAATTTAAATTAATTTTTTTAATTTTAATGGGCGAGGAACTGGGCTCTAGATGAAGCCATGTGGAATCCATCTGGGCGAGGAACTAGGCCCCGGATCAAGCCACGTCAGCATTTAACTGAGAAATTCATTGACAAGCTAACAGAGGTATAACATTGAACCAAATTCTAAAGATGAGATATAAAATTGTCAATTTTAAAAGATGAGGTATGATAGTGTTGTGGCACCAATAGTTGAGGTAGTTTTTTGTCATTTACCCAAAGAAATTGGAGGTGGCCAATGCTGATAAAGGAATAATTCTCATACAGGGAAAGATTGGGATGTAAAAGGTCCTTATAAGCCCTGGTTCGGTATTGAAGTGATTTTGAAAAAATTAGGTATCAAAAATAGTTTGGAGAGTTTTTGGTGTTTGGTAAACACTCCAAATCAGCTTTATTTAAAAGTTTTAGATGAAAAAAACCAAAAACTTGAAGCTGCTAAAAGCAGCTTAAAAAAAACAGCGTATTGTGAAAAACACGGGTGAACAGTAATTCATTAATGAATTTTTTAATTTGCCAACATGGCGCTCCTTTATCCTGCCTTCCTCACACTTTCACACTCTCTCTCGCACGCCCTTTTCAAGCTTCCACCAAAAACCCTAGTGATTCTCGTTCCTTTTCGGCAAACCCGAATCGAAATCAGGATCTCTTAAGCCCTAATCGCAGCTATCTCACAACATCGTGAGCTCCGTCTGCTAAAACTGTGAGTGTATTTCTTGCTCTTCACGTTAAATTTAACAGATTTGTTAGCTTACTGCTGAGTTGTGCCCCGAGTTGATCAAATGCTTGTTCGTGTGGGTTCTTACTATCACGGGTCAGTTTTAACATAGGAATTGGATTAGAAAAGATAAATATTTGGGGGTTTTCTGTGGAATTTGCTATTCTTGAAATGTTGCTATGGTAAGTTTTCCCAGATTTTTTAATCGGTAAGATTTGGTTTGCTTGTTCTTGATTTGAATATGTTGTTTTTTTCCTTATTCATATAGCAAAGATTTTCGATTAGGAATCGATTCGATTATCTTCTCCCTCAAAACCTCTCCGCCTCTTCCTCTGTTGCCTGCCGCTGCACCTCGTCATCCTCCTCCTTTTCCTCTGTTGCCTACCGCTACACCTCTGGTAAGCTTCTTTTGTCTAAAATTTTGTTATTTATTTGTTTGGATTTTTAAATTTGGGGATGGGGAAAGTGAGTGAAAGAGGGGTGGGAAGTGAGAAGGGATGAGTGTATGGGTGTTGGGAAAAAAAAAATTAGGGATGGAGGGTCGGCAAAAAATTAATTGGGGAAGGTGATATGGTTTTCTTCTTCATTATTTAACCTGTTCTCTAAACTAATACTAGGCAAAGGTACTCCGCATTCAAGAAAGAGTGACCGAGTGAATCAAAATGAGTAATTAAACAATCATCTGGATGATGGCTTTTCACCTTTGTCCACAGGTTAATCTCTTCTCCAACGGTTCTCATTTGTGTCTAGTTGACATATGAGAATATTGTAAAAGATATATTTCAGTTGCTTTGAAGGTTATTCACCATCTGTTTCTTTGCAAGGGGGACTCTGACTCTGGTAGTAGTACCTAAAAACATGTTTGGTTTTATTCTTCGTTGCATCGATGTTTCAAAAGCTTCTGTTGATTTCATTTTAAACAAAACATGAGGCATGACGCTGGAACACTATATCTCTGTTGCTGTCTAGTGTCTCGAAAAAAAAAAATGCCTGCTATACAGACACTATACGAAAACGTGTTGACAATCAAATTTTAACATATATATATATATATGCAGGTAGAAGAGGCTTAGGCTTAGATGTTGCTGGACTTTACATTAAAAAACACTCTTTTGGTGCCCCAAATCCTTTTGAAGTGGAGACACCAACAATTCGTAAACGCTTCTCCCCCATTTCTGTTCCCGTTTCCATTCCATCTGAAAATGTTGCTTTCGGCACTACTCCTCTGAAGCCTAGAACTGTTGCAGATGAAGAGAACAAGACTCCCAAGGTGATGCCAATCTTCACGCCAACGACACCATCAACGGTGTTAGTTCCCATGCAGACAACTATGACCCCAGCTCCTCCTCCACCAGTTCCTTTCGCTACCAACTTAGTTCAAGAGATTCCTGAGGAGATTGAGTACTCATTTGAGGAACGAAGAGCTGGTTTTGTGCTCCCAAAAACACATGTCAAGTCGATGATACAAGTTTGATAGGTTAATTAGTTACAATTTGGAGAGAACTTGAGTTAAAATTGTTGTTTTAGCATTTCTTTTTCCTTTTGTATTGGATTTTTTTCAACTTTCAAGTCAATTGTAATTGCCTTTCCTGGTTTTATTATGTACATAGCCTACAACCAATGAACATGGAACAAAATTATCAAGTTGAAGGATCATATGAGATAGAAGCATTAAGAAATAGAATAGCGGCAAGTTTGATGAATGCATCTAGTTAGACTACTTTTAAGTACATTAACAATATTTCAATTGAAGTAGTTTGTCATACTAATTAATATTTAAGATAAGGTTTATAAATATTTTTCTTTTAAAAATAAAGTATATTTAGTAATTCACCTTTATTTGTTAAAAAAAAATTAATAGCATATCTAGTATCATAACATTTTTAGTCATTTCACACAGTCACAATTGTTTTACATAAAAGTTTACCAAACACTGTCATACTGCTTTTTTTTTTTTCTCAAAAGCATTTTTACAAAAAAGTTTACCAAACACTCTGCTGCTTTATTTCACAGCTGCCTATTCTCACAACACAGCAGAAGCAGTTATTTTTTCAAAGCATTGCAGTACCAAACCAGCCCTAAATCTTGATGATGTGAATAAACTGGACCAGTTAAACAAGTTAGCTGGTGGATTTGATTGGTTTGGTTTGGGTAGTAGAGTTATCATAATGACACGACATAGGAAGTTGCTCGCTCTTTATCAGTTAAACCAATATACAAGGTCAACGAATAGGACCATGATGATTGTGTGAAACTGGCAAAAACTATAGTAGACTATGCTAAAGGACTTCCATTAGTTTTGACAGTTTTTGGTTCTCTGTGTCACAAATGAAACTTGGGGATTTCCACCTAAACAGCCGACTGATGAGGCAGTAAAGCTCAGTTTTGAACTCCCTACTACACAGTCGATATAATCTTTAGCAATTATCCCACCCCCTATCCAATATCCCAACCACAATACGAGTTGATCTTTGTCACTAATACCTCTTGTGGGAGCCAACATGTGCACTTATTTCTATGTTTCCTAAATCCTCTTTTTGCTTTGAATTAACCACTGATTCTCTCTCTTTCGAAAAATGTTGTCACTCCAGCTGAGGCTTGTGTTGGAAAATAAAAAAGGAAAGTATTTTAGAAATATGATATACAAATGTCTGGAAAAGCTCTATTGTTATTTCGTGAGGCAGCCCATATTGAGCCCACTAGTTCGATGCATCAAACCACTACCTCTCCCACCCCTTCCTCTAATGCTAACTATCGATCTGGATACCTGAATGCCAAGTATGGCTCGTAATAACCTATCTTTCAGATGGTCATCATTCAATTAAAAAAAAAATCTCCGTTTCAAAACCATACATGAGATTTTAATTAGTAATTTTATATGATTTAATTAGGTTTGATATGATTTGATTTGGTCCAGGTTTTCTTGTGTTATAGACAAATGATTGTTTTGATTTATTTTCTATTATTGCTCTTTCGTAATCTTATAAATACCTCCTTATGGAGAAGAATAAAATATTGTAGTATTTGAGAATTGTGAGATTGTAGAGAATTCTAAATCTACCCTCAACCCTTTATTTTCAACTTAGTATCAAAGCAGAGTTCGATTCTTGGTTGAACTTTGCTATGAGCGCCTCCTTGTGGGTGCATGAAGCTAATTTTCTTCTTGCACCCACAAGCCATGAACCTGAGGGTGAAGATTGTCTACGATTGTTAGAAAAAGATAAATTTCCATTGCCGTGAAGAAAAGAAAAGAAAGGAAAAAGTTGTGGTTTCACTATGTTGGATAAGAGATTAGAAGAAAAACAGAAGTTTTGTCAAGGTAGGATACGTTTCATATGATGAAGGCTTTTGGGGTTTTTTTTTATTTTTTTTATTTTTTTTAATTTAGTTTAATTATGAGTTTGAGGAAGAGTAAAAAAAAACAAGAATGAAAGAAGAATTGTAGGAAAAAAGAGATTTGATGGTTGGGGCTTTCGAAAAGAGACGTTAGTTTTAGTTGAACTTTCAAAAAGATTAGTGTTTGTTTCAACTGGACTTTCGAAAAGAGGCGTTGGTTCCAACATATCATGAGATTTATTGATCGGATTTCGAAAAAGGACGTTAGTTCCAATTACACTTTCAAAAAGATTAGTGTTCGTTCCAATTGGGTTTTCGAAAATAGATGTTAGTTCCAAGGATTATGATTGGTTCGTCAAGCTTTCGAAAATAGACGTTTGTTCTAGTTGGGCTTTTGAAAAGATTGGTGCTAGTTCCAACTAGGCATTTGAAAAGAGGCGTTAGTTTTGACGGATTGTTATTTGCGAGGCTTTCAAAAAAATTAGCGTTAGTTACAACATATCAATGAAGATTTCCTTCTTAACAAACTCATGATTTCACATCATGAGTTTGAGGGGGAGTGTTGGAATAATAATGAAAGTATTTTAGACATGATTTAATTAGTGATTTTATATGATTGAATTAGGTTTGATATGATTTGATTTGGTCTAGGTTTCCTTGTCTTGTAGACAAATGATTGTCTTGATTTATTTCGTAGTATTGCTCCTTTGTAATCTTATAAATACCACCTTATGGAGAAGAATGAAATATTTGATAGGAGCATATTTATACTACTTAGTTATGTTGTTTCCTTGATAGGAGCATATTTATACTACTTAGTTATGTTGTTTCCTTGCATTTAGTTAGCTAATTACTTCTTATTATAGTGTTTTAAGCTATTTTCGTATGTTTGTAGGTTCTAATGGCAAAAGGAGCAAGAAAGTGCATTTTTGAGCCATTTGGAGCAGTTTTGGGCATGGAATGGATAGCTTGCATATGGAGCAAGGTGGATGGACGAATATGGAGTCAAAAGAGGCTAGGAACATGCTACAAATCTGGAGAAACAAGTTTGAGACAAAGAAGATAAGGAAAGAGCAAAAAACATGGAACATTATCGAAACAACCATATCTTATCCAAACCTTATCCTATCTTATCCTAACCTAATCTTGTTCTACCTTATTTCCAGCTGCAAGGGGACCTAAATACCTAATTTCTAGAAGTCTTATCTGTTCCTAAAAGGGTGCCGCACCCTTCCCTTTTATTCTTTCTAGAAATCCCAATTTATGCCACAAAATACATAGTTTCTAGAAGCCCTAATTTCTGGTGAATTTCCTTAACCTTTTTCCTCTTAGATTCTGATTTGAATTGACCTTATTCCTTATGGATTTGGATTGTGCAAAGCCTTTTCAGAAATTAATTAGGTTTTGACCCTTTTCTTGAGGCCCAAGCCTTGTGCGGCACCCTAGTCCTTCTCCCACCTGATTCCTACCAAACCCTACGACCTAATTCTGATTTCCTAGGGTTTGCCGTGCACTATATATATAAATTTAAGTTGTGCCGCACCCCCCTTACACACCACACAGCCATTCATTCTTCCATTCATTGATTCAACCACACCACCCACCATATATTCAGAAAATCCACCTTTGCCGCATTTGGGGGGAGAAGAAGGATTTTGCCGTGGCTTCCATTGGAGACTTTCAGAGTTCTTTCTTCCCTTGTTTCATTTCCATGTTTATTTTAATTTGTTTTTCAATTGTTATGAACATGAGGAACTAATTTCTTTATAGTTAGAGGCGAATTTAAAGCCATGGACATATGTTTTATATGAGTTGATTTCCTCCAGTTTTTGTTTCTTGAATTGTGAATGCAATTTACTTAGCTGATTTATTGAGAACTTGTTCTTGTATGTTGATTAAGGATGCATACTTAGTTTTCATGCATGAATTTGGTGCTAGAATATAAGGGAATTTCACCTAATCATTACGAACTTATATTCACAAGTAGTAAAAGGCACTAGTCATGATTGTGTTAGTAAATTCTGGGCAAAAGTATCATGCAGTTCATAGTTACGAATGCCTTGTCAATGCTTATGATTTTCACAAAGCTTAATGATTTTTTATTGTATCTCTATTATGCTATTCATCTAGGGAACTTGACAAGAATAATTTGGTTGCCGATGCGTATTCCATCCAATTCAATGAAACTAGGAAAATCTGAAAGTTAATTTGTGCCTGTCACTATTAATTTGGGGCATTGTCATTCATGGTTTAAAGGGATAATAACTGGAAATCAATTTGTGTTTCATATGTGCATGTGTGGAAAAGGACCCTCTAGCTAGCCTTTACCCATTCAATTCAACCAATTTAGTGTCTAATCTGTTTAGTTTTGTAATCTGCCTAGTTTAATTAATTTCGTCAAAATCAATCCACTTTAATATTTTGTGTCTTAATTTAGTTAGAATATGTTCGAGTTTAGTTATATTAGTATTTTGAGTCAAGTAAAGGTCAAAATTCGTCCAAATAACCCATTAGTTCTTATTTGTGTTAGTTTTGTTTCAATTCGTCAGAATCTGTCCATATTGAGTCTTTTGAGTCTTTTTAGTTCAATTTTCGTTCATATCACTTTCTAGGACCTGTTTTGAGTCAATTTAACTTAGTTTGTGTGTTTTGAGTTTATTTAGCATGTTTTGAGTCATTAGAGTCTAGTTTTCTGTTTTTAAGCCTAGTTTTATGTTTTTGAGTCAGTTTTGAGTAGATTAGCATCCCTAGTTAATCCCCGGTCTAGAACGATCCCTACTTGCATATATACTACAATTGTCAACAATAGGGTTTAATTTGTGTGTCAAGTTAATTTACACATCAATATTGAAGTAGTATTTAAGAATTGTGAGATTGTAGAGAATTCTAAATTTACCCTAAACCCTTTATTTTCAACTGCTTGTGTTTTGACATGCATCGTTTTCACCTGAAGACCTCATGATGCACCTTCACAAGGGCGCACACAACCGAAATATAAGTTAACACTCTTTTCTTTGTTTGCCCCTGAATTTCCTATGATTATATAGCTGTTGAAGCCATTGGGTGAACCTGGTCACCTATGATTTAATTACTCTATGAATATGGCTTGGTAACCTATATTGACAAACAATATAGCGCAGGAAAGGGAGAATGGGCTTGACAGCACAAATACTCTGGTTGCGTACGATCCCATCAAATTAGTTTGTGTGTAAATAAAGATAAGGCTTTTTAATCAAAATGGTCCATGAGATTTGCATAACACATCACTTTGGTTCCTGAGATAATTTCATATGGTTGCAAAAATGCGAGATGCTTCCTTCCTGAACCGTTGGAATAATTACATTGTGCTTTAATTACAATTATAAGGTGGCAGGGTAGTGTTTATTGCTTGTGTTTCTAAGGGACTTTTCTCGGTTCTTAAGGAACGTTCTTGGAACATGCATGTACTATATGCGTTTATTATTTATGGTGGTGGAGCTCATTATATGTATCAGAATATGAAGCATATTCGCTTACCCCAATAAACTATGGTGTATACTCACCATGCACCTGAACATATGACATGTGTCATTTCATCTTATTTTTGGTTAATTTTTTTCAAAATTGAAAAGACAACATTTAATGTTAAAGTTAACTAGAGTTAGAGGAAACGACGCGTGGCAGATTTTTAGGTGTGTGGTGAGCATACGAGATTTTTTTCACAATTATATCTGCTAGGACGTTGCGAAAGACTGATGTACAACAGTTATGCATTGACATTGTCGAAGTCTTGTGCAAGTTTGAACAAATATGTCCTCCTTTCTTTACAAGCATGATACACGTGATGATTCACTTGCCAGATGACGCATTACTTGCCGGACGTGTCAATTATCGATGGATGTATCCAATTGAAAGGTATAAAGTCCTTAGTCATTTAATATTTTGTGAACAATTGATGATTTAACTTATTTGAATCATAACAATTTTTATTTTATAGATTATTGGGTAAGTTAAAGAAGAGTGTAAGGAATAGGGCGACGCCCGAAAGATCAATTGTGGAGGCTTGGGTGGCATTTGAGATGAATACATTTTGTGCTATGTACTTACAAGACATTGAGACGGCGTTCAATCAACCATAACGTAATAATAACGGTGGTGTGAGAAGGCAAAAACTATTTGTGTTTGCCCAAATCGCACAGCCATTTGGTGAACCAATATAAGGCGATTCGTTCACAGAAAGGGACATGTAGGTAGCTCATTGGTTCGTACATACCAATTGTGATGAGATAATTGAGTACTTGAATGAGCATGAAGAGTTGATGAAGCAGAAACATCCTTCGCATTTATATGCCATGAAGCATCGTGACTTGTTTCCTCATTGGTTTCACGAACAAGTAAGTTGTTTAGGCTTTTTTGGATGGATGTTTTCCTAAATTGCATGTTAGTTGTCTTAAATTTTGGTAAAGTCAACACGTCAAAATTTTGGTTTAAATTAAGTGAAAATAATGAAGGAAACCAATTCCTTCGCAAATACTGATGAATTATACAATTTAGCTATCGGACCTCTAAGCGCGGAACTGTACTCAGGGTGTCATGTGAACGGCATAAAATTCTTGGGAGCTGAGCGTGATGACAAACTTTGTACTCAAAACAACGGGGTACAGCCCCAGGAGTGGGAGATATTGCGGACATTGATTTCTATGGCAAACTAACAAGTGTGGTCCAATTGCTTTACAAAGACCATTCCTTTTTTAAGTGTCATTGGTTCGATACAAACCCTAGCAAGAATGAGAGTATTAAATAGGACGATGGTTTACTGTCGATGAACATTAACCGATGTTGGTACAGTGAAGACCCGTACAGTTTGGCAACTATGGCCAAGCAAATTTTATACATCGATGAACCAAAGACCAAGAGAGGATGGAAAGTTGCTCAGAGAATTGATCATAGAGGGGTGTATGATATTCTAAACCAAGATCCTAACGATAACGATGATGATAACAACTTTGCTGACCAACTCCTCAAAACTTCGACACAAATTGGTGCATAAACACTTTGGAATACTAATATTGTCTAAGAATCATTTTAGGTAGTTGGAGGTCCTCATATTGAAATTTCTAAGGTAGCTGGAGGTCCCCATATTGAAGTTTCTATAGATTTAATTACAATTGATCTCAAAAGTCTCCCAAGATACAATCTACCTGAGGGCACGGATGATGTTTGTTGATGTACCAACGGATGAGGATGAATGCGAAACTGAAAGTGATCAAAGTGAGGATAGTGATATTTATTGTACCGAGGATGAGGATTAAGGACTTTTGATTTATCTGCAATGCAATTAAGTGTATTTAATTTTTTTGTATGTAAACAAATTTTAATTTATTAAATTTGTAATTGGATAAAGGATTAAAAACAAAAAAAACAAAATAAAGTTAAGTTTACACGACGAACAAAAGACAGTCGTCGTGCATAACGTAAACGTTGGACAAAAATAAGAACATTCGTCGCACAAGGTAGAAAAATTTAATATGAAATTTAAATGTGAACAAGTGCAATAAATTGAGTTTCCAGGGTTACGCGACGATTTGTACGCATTCGTCACATAATGGACATTTGCATGACGAAATCAGTTACTTTTGTCACACAAGGCCTACAAAATTTCCCAAAGTCAAAATATGGCCGCCTTTTTTTAAATGTTCATTAAACATTGAGCAACGAATGAGGATAATTCATCGCATAATGCAGTATTGCACGATGAAGGTGCTAAATTCGTCGCTAAAGGTCCTTCAAAATTTCCCAAATTAAAATGTAGGCAGCTTTTTTTTAAAATGTTCATTAAATATTGAGCGACCAAATGTGCTAGATTTGTCGCACTTTGTCCTTATGCACGACAAATTAGTTTCTTTTCATGGCGCATTATTCCCAAAATTAACCAAGAATTGGGTGGGTTTTTTTAAAATTCATTCAAATTGCACGACGAATATGGTGATCGCACAAAGTCCTTTGCATTATTAGTTCCAGAGAGCTTTTCTTTCTCTCATTTTCCAAAACTTCTCTCTCTCACTCAAACCCTCTTTCCCTACAACTTTCTCTCTCTCCCTCAAGCTCTCTTTCCCTCGAGTTCTCTTTCTCCCTGCAACTCTCTAGCTCCCTGTAACTCTCTCCCCCACGAACTCTCTCTCTATCTCAACTCTGAGGTAAATTTCCCTTTTTTTCTTCATTTGTTAATTATTTTAGTTGTATGGTATTTGTGGATTGATTATGTATTAGGGTATTAGGCATTAGGGGTTAGGGATTTAGGGATTTTGTCAATTTGGGGATTTCAAAATTGGGGATTTAGGGATTTTAGAAATAGGGAATTTAGGAATTTGGCAATTTGGGGATTAGGGCTCGAGGTGGGCGTCGGGGATGGGTGGTAGGGGTTGGGTTGGGGTGGAGGTGCCGTGAGGTTAGGGTTGGGTTAGGGTGGAGGTGCCGTGAGGTGAGGGTTAGGTAGGGGTGGAGGTGGTGCAGGGTGGTGGTTGGGTAGGGGTGGAGGTGGTGCAGGGTGGAGGTTGGGTAGGGTTTAATTAGTTTGTTATTTTTCTTTATTTTTTTGCAAATTTCATTTAAATGGGAATTTATTCAATTTGTTAATATGTTAACATATTAAATTAGTTAAATTGATTAAGTTGTTAACTTGATAATATTTTTTTTTTATTTTATTTTTTTGAATTTTGTAAGTTTAGGGTTTATTTGCTAATGTTAGGATTAACAATATTGTTCGATTAATTTGTTAAATTAGTTTACGATGTTCATATGTTAACTTTAAAATCATAAGTTTAGGATTTTAGCTTAATTTTTCAATTTTAGGATTAAGATTTTAGCTATAGGTATAATATTATTAATACAGGGTTAAAATAAAAAAGGATTTGGATGAAGTATTATTTCTCGGGATTAAATTGGTTAATTAGTTCAATTTGTTAATTTCTAAATCCTAGGTTTACAATTTTAATTTAATTTTATAAACTTAGATTAATATTTAGGTTATAGGTATAAATTTTAAAATTTTTGTATTACCTTTTTAATTTTAGGGTCGCTTTTACAATTTCATAAATTTTGTGTTAATTGTATAATTATAGGGTCCAATTTTTACTTTTTAAATTTTAGGACTTTGTATTGATTATATAAATTGGTATTAATAACATAGTTTTAAATGTTTGTCATTCAATTGGATTTTGTAGATGTCGCAGTTGATTAGGCAGCGTAAGTCAGTGAGTAGGTCCCCGCTGACATCTCCACCATCTATGACGACAGTCGCCATCGCTCCACCAGTACTAGCCTCGACATTGGAGCCTATCTTACCTTTGCCCCAGGCCCTGATGTCTATGGTGCTTGAGTCATCTACTTCTTCGGTGACTCATCCGTTACTGAGTGATAGGAGGATGAAAAGCTGCTGAAACCGCTAATGCCATCACTTTGAGAAGTGGTAAGGAAGTTGGAACTGACCCACAACCATCCAAATCAAGCCACAAGGAGGATTAAAAGCTGCTGAAAGAGGAGGAGGACAAAGGCAAAGCCATGGCAAAGGTGGAGCAACCATTGCCGCAGCCACTTAAAGCTCCTATGCCGTCCAACAAAGGTAAGTTAGGTCCAAATTCAATTGTTTCTAATGTTATTCCACCAAATGTGTCTTTCCCTTGCAGATTTTTGCTATCAAAGAAAGAAGAAAGTGACAAGGACATTCTTGAGACATTTAGAAAGGTGCAAGTCAATATCCATCTCCTTGATGCAATCAAACAAGTTCCAAAGTATGCCAAATTCTTGAAAGAACTTTGTACAATAAGGAAAAGGATTTCAAACAAGGAAGTGGTGCATGTAAGTGAAAATGTCTGTGCAATGTTACAAAGGAAATTGCCTCCTAAATGCAAAGATCCAGGTAGTTTCACTATCCCTTGTGTAATTGGTAATACAAGGTTTGAACATGCTATGTTAAACTTAGGTGCATCCATTAATGTTATGCCTTACTCTATTTATGCATCTATGAACTTAGGAGAGCTTAAAAATGATGGAGTTATTATTCAATTAGCTGATTGTTCTAATGTATATCCAAAAAGAGTTTTGGTGCAGGTTGATCATTTAATCCTTCTGGCTGATTTTTATGTGCTTGAAATGGAAGATTCGGCTCATTCTCCACCATTGCCACTCCTACTTGGAAGACCATTCATGAAAACAACCCAAACCAAGATTGATGTGGCCAAGGGAGCATTAACAATGGAGTTTGGTGGTGATATAATTAAATTCAATGTTTCTTAATCTATTAAGAATCTTAATGATGTTCACCCTTGTTTTGCCATTGATGTGAACAAAGATATAGGGCAGGAACAATCCACACCTATCAAGAAGGATGCATCTAGAATCACCATCGAAGATGGAATTGGAGTGGCTGCCCTAAAAACACCCAATTTGGCCGAGAGCACCACTAGTGATTTTGTTGACAGTGCTGCCACTTTTGAGCCTCCATCACAATGTGTTTGTAAGTCTCCAATCCCAATTCCAATTCCTATTTCAACTAATAGGTTGTTACCTTCTTTAATATAGGTTCCTAATCGAAATCAAGGTGGTGAGAAAGTTCATATTGACTTTAGGAAGCTCAACACCATAATCAGGGAGGATCACTATCCCCTTCCATTCATGAAGCCTTCTAATGAGTACTTTGAGGGGCAGGTTATGGAGAATGTACCCCTCCATGCTGTGGGCTCTAATGGAGCTTAAAAGAGAGGTATCGTCCGGCTGGAAGACGTTAAAGCAAGCATTTCTTGGAAGGCAACCCATGCATTTGAATAAAGAAGACCTAGGAATCTCTAACAATCCACAACCAGATTTGCATTCCTAAACCCTACTCTTTATTGCTTTTACTTTGCCATGATAGTCATATTTGTTAGTTGTTGTTTGATTGTTTGAGTGTGAATCTTTTGTTTGAAACATTGTGGACAATGTTTCGTTTAAGTATTGGGGTGGTGGGGGGGGGGGGGGAGAGGCGTAAACAAGCTGTTTTTGCATGATTTTCGTGGGATTTTATCACCTATGACTTCTAATGTTGTTTCTCACTGTTTTAAGTGTTTTTAGTGTGTTTTGAAGTGTTTTAATGTGTCATAAACATAAAATAAGAAAATTTGAAGAAAAAAATCGAAAAAGTTTTGAAAAACACCAAAAAGAGTCGTTTTAGAGTCATTTTTGAGTTTGTTTGTGTCTTAAGGTACCTTCTAACACAATGATGAGGACTTGGTTTTTAATTGTATGACTGTTAAAGAAAGTTACAAACATGGATGGAAGTTTGATTTGCTCTTTGGTTTATGATTAATTGTAGTTGTCGTTTACAAATTCACATGTAATCACAAGGGAAAAAAAAAAATCAGTTTTTGTAACATGTGATGTGAAATATTCTAACACTCAAATTAAAACCCTATGATTGTAGTATATGAAACTAGGGATCGTTTTAGGCCGGGGTTTAGAAGGGATACTAATCTACTGTAAACTGACTTAAAAACACAAAACTAAACTTAAAAACACTTAACTAGACTTATATGACTCAAACAAACTAAAAAGACTCAAAAAAGCACAAAACAATCAAATATACTCAAACTAGACTCTAAAAGGTGATTTGGATGAATTCTAACTTCACTTTGACTCAAAACACTTAAAAACATAAATTTGGATAGATTCTAACCAAAAGACACAACCAAGTAAAGGGGGATTGGATTTTGGACGAAATTAGGGAAAAAAATGGGTGATAAGGTAGCTAGAGGGTCCTTCTCCACACAGGACACACTTGCATACAAATTGACTTCCAGCTGCTTTTCCAATAAACCATGAACCTCAACACCCCAGCTTAACCGTGAACAACACTAATTAACCCTCAGATTTTCCTTAAGTCATTGAATTGGATGGAATACGCATCGGCAACCAAATTATTCTTCAATAGTTCCCTACATGAACAACATAATAGAGATACAATCAAAGATCATTAAGCTTTGTGAAATGATAAGCATTGACAAGACATTCGTAACTATGAAAAGCATGATACTCTTGCCATGAATTTACTTAACACGATCGTGACTAGCAACCTCCACTACTTATAAATATAAGTTCATAACGATTAGGTGAAACTCCCTTATATTTTAGCATCAAATTCATGCATGCAACCTAAGCGGGCCCTCTTAATCAACACACAAGAATAAGTTCTTAATCAAACAGTTAAGTAAATTGTATTCACAATTTACGAAATCACAACTGAAAGTAATCAATTCATATTGCAAATATAACCATGGTTTCAAAGTCTCCTCTAGCTAAAACAAGTTTAGCTCCTCATATTCGCAAAACAAAGATAATTAAACTTAAACATTAAAAACAAAGATAGAATACACCTAGAAACACTCCAGGTGGCTTCTCCTTCCTTCCTTGCTACGCACAATGGGGATTTGTGTGAATTTAGGCTCTTGAGGTGTGGTGGATGGTGTGGTGTGAAATTGTGGTAGAGGGTGGTGGTTTATGAGTGTTGCGGCATCATGTATTTATAGAGTGAAGGGAAGGCATGAAATTTGGGCTGAAAATGAGAGGAATTAGGACTCCAAATCACCAAAGAACAAGGACACTTTCAATCAGAATCCAAGGAGGACAAAGAATGGTCCTTGTGGCAGATTCTAGAACTTTTAGAAGGGTTACATGTAGCATAAACTTAGGGCATGAAAATAGGGCTTCTAAAACATGATATTTAGGTGATTTAATGTGCAAAGGAGTCCTCTTTGAAGCTGGAATTAAGGTAGGAAAAGATTAGGATAGGATAAGATAGGATACGGTTGGATAAGGTTTGGATAAGATAAGGAAATTTGGATAATATTCCTTCTTTGTAGCTGATTCCTTATCTTCCAAGTCTTCAATTTAATTCTTCCAGATGTTAGTCACTTTCCTAGCCTCTTTTGATCTTCAAATTCGTCCATCCACCTTGCTCCATGCATGTGCAATCCATTCCAAGCCCAAAACTGCTCTAAAATGCTCCAATTTGCACTTTCTTGCCAACTTTGTCAATTGAACATGAAAACACACGAAAATAGCTTAAAGCACTCTAACAAGTATAAATTAGCTATGTAAATGCAAGAAAACAAGCTAACTAAGTCGCATAAATATGCTCCTATCAAATTTCCCCACACTTAGCTTTTGCTAGTCCCCGAGCAAAACAAAACAAACAAAACATAACCTAGACCTTCCAATATTTACCTTAGGGATTTCCAATGCAACATGACATGTTAAAAATCACTACTCACATACATTTTAGCTATCCTTACTCTTGTGCATACACTTAACTGTAGTCACCACTTACTAGCTCGCATTTAATCAATTAAAATAACATTTTGAATGTAGTAACATGCCTTACAGAATCCCTCAATTCCTCACTGGATATACTCTCTATTTTCACACATATTTTGTGACTACACTCCCTACACTAGGTATATGTGCGAAGATTGATGTAAACATGTAGACTAGCACTCACATATGTATAATCAAAGAAGGCACTTTCTGGAATTATTAACATGTATATGTATATGATCTCATGAATGGAATGCCACTACTTAGACGCGAGAACCAAGGATACCATATGCTCAAACCAATTTTAAACTCCACATAATGAAACACATAATAATCAAGATCGAAGTCTAAGGGTTGTAATGGGGCTAGGGTATTGACTAACAAAGAAAGGTAAGGGTAAACAAAAATTCTTAAAGCAATAGTAAGCAAAGTAATGAAATAAACACTTAGAATTCTCTTTCAATGCAGAAATCAACTTTAAACACGAAGGGAAGATTCACACATCACTTAGGGCCAGATTCAAACTTTTGGACCCTTTCTTCAACAACCAATACTTGTGAGTTCATTCTCACTTATTTTCAACTCTTTTTTCTTTCTTTTGTCTACTTTTTCTTCCTTTTGCTTTCTCTTTCACGTTTCTTTTTTTTCGTGCCCTATTCTTTTTTCTTTGGCACACTAAACGTACATCCTCATAAGTTTCCATTGAAAAACCTTCCCCCACACTTGTTTTTCTACAAATTGAAGTTCACAATGAATTTCCTCTAAGTCATGCTCCACTATTCTTTAAGAACAAGGGTATGGATCGTCCTAATCTAGGCTAGGTAAGGATAATGTGGTTAACAAAGAAAATTAGGCTAACTAAGGCTCAAAGGGGTTAAACCTACAATATATATGCAAAGGGGTTAGGCTTTTTGGCTCTGGTTTAACTAAACAACTTCATCTTGTTTTATATTATGCACTCAATTTTATGCTTTGAATGAAACGGGCATGAGTTCTAGTATTTGGAACTATAGTGATGAAACACATTCTAAGTAGCAACCAAGCAAAGAATAATGAGATCATGCAACGACTTTAGAAAACAAAAACATCAAGATTAATAACTCTCCAAACAAAGTTTAGGCTCAAGTCTCTTAGGGTTGTAGCATTAGTTTGAGTTTCTTCCTTCAAGCATGTTACAAAAACTGATTTTTTCCTTTTTGTGATTACATGTGAATTCGTAAACAACAACTACAACTAAGCATGAACCAAAGAGCATATCAAACTTCCGTCCATGTTTGTAACTTTCTTTAATAGTCATGCAATTAAAACCCAAATCCTCATCAATGTGTTAGAAGGTATCCTAAGACACAAACAAACATAAAAACAAAAACAACTCTTTTTGGGTTTTTAAAACACTCTTTTTCAATTTTTTTTCAAATTTTCGGATTTTCTATTTAAGACACATAAAAACACTTCAAAACACACTAAAAACACTTAAAAACAGTGAATAACAACTTTAGAAGTGATAGGTGATAAAATCCCACGAAAATCATGCAAAAACAACTTGTTTACTCCCTCACACTTCAACCAAACATTGTCCTCAATGTTTTACATAGACTCACAAACAAACAAACAAATAACACAACTAACAAACATGACACACATGGCAAAGTAAAAGCAATAAAGATAGTTGTGGAGCCGGAGATTCCTAGGTCTTCTTTATTTGAATGCATGGGTTGCCTCCCCAGAAGTGCTTGCTTTAACATCTTCCAGCTGGACGATACTTCCTTTTAAGCTCTCTTAGTGCCCACGGTATGAAGGTGATCTTTGAATGGGAGGTGATACTTGAAATGATCTGGTAATTGTTTAAATTCTAGAGTGGGTGCCTGAATCATTAACAACATATTAGTATAAAACAAAATTGAAATTCGGGGAGGTGGCTTACTTGTGAACTTTGACATGAACTCAAGAATTAACACCCCTTCGAAAGTTGTAAGACTAGTAAATTCAGCCAGATTTGGTGTTTTGAGAGTTATGACTTGTCCCGTGTCATAAAATCCAACTTTTTTGGGAACTGTTGTCTCAAGTATATCCTCTTTAATAAATTCTAGACATTCCCCAACCACATTTTGCTCTTGATTCTTTGGGAAGGTTTCGAAGATGCCTTTCTCACCCTCTTCTTCCTTGCATTGCATGATCCTGCAAGGAATAGGGAAATTTGGTGGAACGGGATCAAGACGAATTGAATTTGGGCTAACCTTTGTTGTAGTGGACGGCATAGAGGGCATATGTAGCTGCGGCAAGGGTGGTTCTTCCCTTGCCGTGGCTTTGTTATCCTCCTCTTCATCGAGCAGCAGCTGTTTATCCATCTTTTGGCTTGGTTTGGACGTCTTGGGTTCATCTCCAACCTCCATGCCACCTTCCAAGGTGATAACTTCAGCAATTTCAACAGTTGAGTCGGATAGTTCACTTTGCTCTTACATTGCCCCATGAATTTCGCAATCTCTCCCATTTAATTCTTCAATTCGCTCATCACTTGGGCTTGATTTTGTAATTCCTGAGTTAAAGAAGTTAGTATTGCAAGAATTTTATCATAATCCAATGACGAACTTGAATTTGGTTGGTATTGTTGTGGGAGAAACTGTGGTGGTTGCTTAGGCGTTGTATAGAACTCCTCATATGGCTGCCAATATTCTCCTTGTTGAGCCTCCTTGGTTTGATTTTGTGAGCCCTGCGCCAAAGAAATTAATTCATCAAGAATTTGAGCACAATCTATTGATGAACCTGAGTTTGGTTGGGCGTATTGTATATGAGGTTGTGGTGGCTGCATAGGTCTTGAATAAAACTCCTCTTATGGCTACCAAATTTGGACAGATTCTAACCAAAAGACACAACCAAGTAAAGGGGAATTGGATTTTGGACTAAATTAAGGTAAAAACAAAAAGATTTAAAGACTTAAATAACTTTGGACGAAATTAGGGAAAAATATGGGTGATAAGCTAGCTAGAGGGTCCTCCTCTACACAGGACACACTTACATACAAATTGATGTCCAGTTGCTTTTCCAATAAACCATGAACCTCAACACCCCAGATTAACTGTGAACAACATTAATTAACCCTCAGATTTTCCTTAAGTCATTGAATTGGATGGAATACGCATCGGCAACCAAATTATTCTTCAACAGTTCCCTACATGAACACCATAATAGAGATACAATCAAGCATCGTTAAGCTTTGTGAAAATTATAAGCATTGACAAGGCATTTGTAACTATGAAAAGCATGATACTCTTGCCAGGAATTTACTTAACACGATCGTGACTAGCAACCTCCATTACTTAGAAATATAAGTTCATAACAATTAGGTGAAACTCCCTTATATTTTAGCATCAAATTCATGCATGCAAACTAAGCGGGCCCTCTTAATCAACACACAAGAATAAGTTCTTAATCAAACAGTTAAGTAAATTGTATTCACAATTTATGAAATGACAACTGAAAGTAATCAATTCATATTGCAAATATAATCGTGGTTTCAAAGTCTCCTCTAGCTAAAACAAGTTTAGCTCCTCATGTTCGCAAAACAAAGATAATTAAACTTAAACATTAAAAACAAAGATAGAGTACACCTAGAAACACTCCAGGTGGCTCCTCTTTCCTTCCTTGCTACACACAATGGGGATTTATGTGAATTTAGGCTCTTTAGGTGTGGTGGATGGTGTGGTGTGAAATTGTGGTAGAGGGTGGTGGTTTATGAGTGTTGCAGCATCATGTATTTATAGGGTGAAAGGAAGGCACGAAATTTGGGCTGAAAATGAGAGGAATTAGGACTCCGGATCACCAAAGAACAAGGAACTTTCAATCAGAATCCAAGGAGGACAAGGAATGGTCCTTGTGGCAGATTCTAGAACTTCTAGAAGGGTTACATGTAGCATAAACTTAGGGCACGAAAATAGGGCTTCTAAAACATGATATTTAGGTGATTTAATGTGCAAAGGAGTCCTCTTTGAAGCTGGAATTAAGGTAGGAAAAGATTAGGATAGGATAAGATAAGATAAGGTTGGATAAGGTTTGGATAAGATAAGGAAATTTGGATGATATTCCTTCTTTGTAGCTGATTCCTTATCTTCCAAGTCTTCAATTTAATTCTTCCAAATGTTAATCACATTCCTAGCCTCTCTTGATCTTCAAATTTGTCCTTCCACCTTGCTCCATGCATGTGCAATCCATTCCAAGCCAAAAACTGCTCTAAAATGCTCCAATTTGCACTTTCTTGCCAACTTTGTCAATTGAACCTGAAAACACACGAAAATAGCTTAAAACACTCTAACAAGTAGAAATTAGCTATGTAAAAGCAAGAAAGCAAGCTAACTAAGTTGCATAAATATGCTCTTATCAACATGCTGGAAGGAAAGAACTCAAACTAACGCTACAACCCTGAGAGACTTGAGCCTAATCGTTGTTTGGAGAGTTATTATCAGTGATATTCTTGTTTTCTAAAGTCATTGCATGAGCTCATTATTTCTTTGCTTGGTTGCTACTTAGAATGTGTTTTCATCATTATAGATCCAAATACTAGAACTCATGCCCGTTTCATTCAAAGCATAAAATTGAGTGCATAACATAAAACAAGATGAAGTTGTTTAGTTAAACCAAAGCCAAAAAGCCTTACCCTTTGCATATGTATAGTAGGTTTAACCCTTTTGAGCCTTATTTAGCCTATTTTCCTTGTTAGCCACATTATCCTTACCTAGCCTAGAATAGGACTATCTTCTGAAAAAAAAAAAACAAAAAAACCAGAAAAAGTTGTGAAAAGAAAGAAAAAGAGTTGAGAAATAAGTGAGAAAGAACTCACAAGTATTGGTTGTTGAAGAAAGGGTCCAAAAAGTTCGAATTTGACCCTAAGTGTTGTGTGAATCTTCCCTTTGTGTTTAAAGTTGATTTCTGCATTCAAAAGTGAATTCTAAGTGCCAATTTCATTACTTTGCTTACTATTGCTTTAAGAACCTTTGTTTATCCTTAACCTTTCTTTGTTAGCCAATACCCTAGCCCCATTACAACCCTTAGACTTGTATCTTGATTGTTATGTGTTTCAATATGTGGAGTTTGAAATTGGTATGAGCATATGGAATCCTTGGTTCTCGCTTCTAAGTAGTGACATTCCATTCATGAGATCATATACATGTTCATATTAATAATTCCAGAAAATGATTTCTTTGTTATAACATATGTGAGTTTTAGTCTACATCTTTACATCAATCTTCTCACATATACCTAGTGTAGGGAGTGTAGTCAAAAAATCTGTGTGAAAATAAAGAGTATATCTGGTGAGGAATTGAGGAAATTCTCTAAGGCATGTTACTACTTTCAAATTGTTGTTTTAATTGATTAAATGCGAGCTAGTAAGTAGTGACTACGGTTAAGTGTTTGCTCAAGTGTAAAGAGAGCTCAAATCTGTGGGAGTAGTGATTTTTAATATGTTCTGTTCATTGGAAATCCCTGAGGAAAATGTTGGAAGGTTTAGATTGTGTTTTGTTTTGCTCGAGGAGTAGCAAAAGCTAAGTGTGGGGGAATTTGATAGGAGCATATTTATGTGACTTAGTTAGCTTGTTTTCTTGAATTTATGTTGTTAGTTCCTAGTTATTTTAGTATTTTAAGCTATTTTCGTGTGTTTGTAGGTCCAATTGACTAAAGTGGCAAGAAAGTGCAATTTGGAGCATTTTGGAGCAGTTTTGGGCTTGGAATGGATAGCATATGCTTGGAGCAAGATGGATGGACGAAATTGAAGTCAAGAAAGGCTAAGAATATGCTAAAGAGATGGAAGAAATTAATTCAAGACTTGGAAGACACAAAATCAACAAGAAAGAAGGAAACATGAGTCAAACTTCCTTATTTTGACTTAGTCAATCCTAATATTTTCCTACTTAATTTCCAGCTGTTAAGGAGGGTCCCTAAATATATTAGGACACTTAATTACATGGTTCTAGAAGCCCTAATCCTAGTCAAAGAGGGATGCCGCACCAATTCTCCCTTTTCCTTTCCTTGTCATGGAAGGAAGTTCCTTTCCTTTTCCCTTTGGATGCTGCCACAACTTTCCTACCCTTTTCTCTTTGGGATTTTGATTTGTTACCTTTTTCTTGGAGGATTTGGAGTCTTAAATCTTTCCAAAATTAATTAATTAATGCCTTGCCCTTTCTCCCTTTATTTTACACAATCTGCCGCACAAAAGAAACATCCATCATTCAACCATCATTCACCCCTTCCACACCTACATCCACACCATACCATTCATCCATCACAACCTAATTTCATACCCAAACACCCTTGTGCCGCAATTTTGCAAGGAGAAAGGAGAGAGGATAGCTTGGAGTCGTGCCTGCCATTCAAGTTGGATTGTTGGAACGTTTCTAGGTGTATTCAATCTTTGTTTTCAATGTTTAGTTTAAGTTTTCTTTGTTTAATTTTGAACATGAGAGGCTAAACTTGTTTTAGATAGAGGAGACTTTGAAACCATGATTATATTTGCAATATGAATTGATTACTTCTAGTTGTGATTTCATAAATCGTGAATGCAATTTGCTTAACTTATTGATTGATAACTTATTCCTGTATGTTGATTGAGCGTGCACACTTAGTTTACATGCATGAATTTGATGCTAGAATATAAGGGAGTTTCACCTAATTGTTATGAACTTATATTCACAAGTAGTGGAGGTTGCTAGACACAATCGTGTTAAGTAAATTCCTGGCAAGAGTATCATGCTGTTCATAGTTACGAATGCCTTGTCAATGCTTATGATTTTCACAAAGCTTAATGATCTTTGATTGTATCTCTATTATGTTGTTCATGTAGGGAACTATTGAAGAATAATTTGGTTGCCGATGCGTATTCCATCCAATTCAATGACTTAAGGAAAATCTGAGGGTTAATTAGTGCTGTTCACGGTTAATCTGGGGTGTTAAGGTTCATGGTTTTTTGAAAAAAGCAACAGAAAATCAATTTGTATGCAAGTGTGTCATGTGTGGAGAAGGACCCTCTAGCTAGCTTATCACCCATAAATTCACCTAATTTCGTCCAAAGTTGTTTAAGTCTTTAAATCTGTTTGTTTTACTTTAAATTCGTCAAAACCAATCCCCCCCCCCTTTAATGTTTCGTGTTTTACTTAGTTAGAACCTTTTTTAGTTTGTTTCCTTTAGTGTTTTGTGTCAAAGTTAAGTTAGAATTCGTCCAAAGTAAGTCTTAGTGTCTGTTTTGAGTCTTTTTTATTGTTTTGAGCTATTTTTAGTCTTTTTAGTTTGTTTTGAGTTCTTTGAGTCTAGTTAAGTGTTTTCAAGCCTAGTTTTATGTTTTTGAGTCAGTTTTAAGTAGATTAGAAATCCTTCCTAATCCCCGGCCTAGAACGATCCCTACTTACATCTTTACTACAATTGTCAATAAGAAAGTTTAATTTGAGTGCTAGTTTATAGCGCATCACTAAGTGCCCGGCGGACTCATCGATGGACCCGGATAACGGACGAGGGAGAGGTGTCTGCTTCGACTTCCACCGTAGATGGAGAGGGAGCCAACACATGTAATACATCTTTTTGTGAAAAAAATTAATTTAATAAATTTAATATACTATTATTTGATTCCTTTATGTGTGAATTGTTGGGTACTTGTGTTGGTTGTATTGTATATTTGTTTGTAGGTTTTGGGAAATGTTGTAATTTTAGGGAAAATTTTGTCGAATTTTTTGTAGATTATTTAATTTGTTTTTACAGTAACTTATTTCATTTTTATTGCTCGTAAAAACACTAGGGGCCCATGTAGACTCATGGGCACCTCACAGCTCACCCGTACCACCCAAGAGCGTATAAAGATTACGTGGGATGCTCGACATCGGGAGGCATTAACAAAGGAGTAGCACAACCGTTTGGTCCACAATATTGGCTCCAATGTGCGTTGCCATTGCCCCATGCAGTGGAAGTCTTGGAGACTTGTCCCACATGAGACTAAGGACGCCATTCTTCATGAGCAATCAGTTAGCAAAGTCTATTGATGCCAATCAAACCAAATAAATCCAGGAACTTTTCACTGGCAGGTTTACTTAGTGGAAGAGTGACTTCCACAAGTATTTCCAAAAATTCAACGATCCGGCTATCGCTTTAGCACATGGGTGCCACTTAGAGTTGGTGAAGCGCCCTAAAAATTGGGCCTCGCTCTGCACCCATTTTCAGGACGAAAAATACTTGGTAAGTGAATTATATAAATTATTTTAGATTAATAATATTTTATCAATACTTTAATTCCATTTATTAATTTATTTGAATACTTTATAATTAATATCGGCACTAGTACAGTTCGTTTCTTTTTAATATAAAAGAGCCAAGGCCAACACAATAAATAGGTCGAAGAATAAGCTTATTCACCAATTCGGCTCCCGACGCTTCTCATACAGGATGAAGGAGCGACGTCGGATGACCACATTTAAAAAAATAAAAAATTATTACTCTTACTCTAAATTACACAACTAATAACTCGTGTCTTTATTAATTTTTAAAGCAGACAGGGTCGAAGTTTCCTGAGATTGACACGTTCAAGAAGGTGTACGTGCCGCCTGGTGATGAGTTGACGGAGGAGCTCCATGTAAGTTTTTGTAATTTTTAAATTTATAATTCTTATTCATTTTAAATAAATGTTATATAAATATTAATTAACTTGCTTTTATAATTAGGAAAACTAATGAAAAGAACTTGAAAACTTTGAGTTTTAATGATAAGGACAAAATAAAGGCTAAAGTGAATAGTATCAGGATTGACTTTTTAGTGTAAAAATATGGTTTTTCGTTAAATTGAATAGTACCGTGGGCTTTTCATTAAAACTCCCTTTATAATTATAGGCTACTATGGTTGAGAGGAGTCAGGCTGTCCTCAAGGAAGTGGCTTCCCAACTTCCCCTTGACACCTTGGTGAAGGAGTTGCCCCCCTTAAGGATGCGGGTCTTTGTATCATGATAGATACCCTCGACCAGAAACTAGGTCTTAGGTGGGCGAAGATGTATCGGGGCATGGGAAATCCCCGCCATCATGAGACAGGAGCCTCCTCTTCCACCTCCACCTTGGGACAGGTCGCATCATTGACGGAGCAAGTAGAGGAATTCCAGCGACAGGTGATGGCCCAAAATCAACACATTGCGACGCAGATTACCCATATCGCCACCCAGCATGCTCATATTACTACCCAGGAGTCTAGGATGGCCCAGATCATCACCGCACTTTTGAGGGGAGGCTTCGACATCCCCACCGCTACACCTCCTCCTACTACACCTTCTACCAACTAGACCCTCGACCCAGCACAGCCGACTGGCAAAGCTGACTCTGACAACTTCTTTTTTTTTTTTTTTTTAATTAAACATTCATACTTTTAAAAAATTTCCTAGCTTGTACGTACATTTTCACATATATTTTTAATTAATATTTTTTTTATCAATTACTGTTCCTAATTCAATTTAACCAAACAAAATTATTTTGTTTAAAATTTAGTTTATATATAATTTTATTTTTAAAAAAATTAACAATGGTTTGCCCGACAAAATAATCCTATTAACAAACACGAAAATAGAGTACAATCTTGCGATAAGGAGAGCTTTGGCCCATAAAAGTATTGGCGACGAAAGACACCTTCGTTGCTCTATCTTGCGCCACGAACATCTTTGTCCCTTTAAACTCATGCAAGGAGTTCTATTTCATCGCACTTACAGGTATGTGCGATGATTGCGATTTCTATTTCGTCGCCAAAACTGTTTTATGTAGTAGTGTTAAAAAATTATAGAAATTATTAAAAAATATAAAAAATTATAAAAAGCTAATTAAAAATATAAAAAATTATAATTTTTTCTATAAATATTTAACCATGTTCTTTCACTTTACACTACATTTCAATATTTTCGAATACTTTCAACTAATTTTTTTATTATTATCTGAAATTAAAAATATAGTTATCTTTTATTATTTTATAAAATAAAAAATAAAAAATATTAATATTTTAATACGAATTGCCTGGGCTATTCAACTTAGGGATGGATTGTGTTGCCTATTGCCCATGAGGTCCTTCCTACACTGAAAGTGCTCTTAGAATCTCACAATGGTTTTAGGTATTCTGTTGCCTTTGTTGATGACTTTTGTTGAGCCAATTTGATACTTGATTCTATGAGTGAGGTTCTATCATGCTTCAAAAGATTTTTTGTAAGGAAATTGTGAATCAATTTGGTACTCGATTCAAGGTGATCTGATCTGATAATGGCACTGAGTTTATGACAAGTTTATTTTCAGGTTTTTTAATTGATCAAGGCATCGTACATTGAACGAGTTGTTTGGGTACACCCTAACAAAATGGGGTGGTGGAGAGAAAAAAATGGGGATCTTCTTGAAAAAAACTCATGTTTCAAATGAATGTTCCCAAGAAGTTTTGGTCGCATGGAGTTTTACTACTATATACCTAAGTAATAGACTTCCAACTCGTACTCTTGGCTCCAAGTCACCCTTTGAAGTTCTTAAAAACAAAAGATGAATATCTTGCATTTGTGTTTTTGGATGTACATGCTTTGTTCATGTTCAAGCTGCTCATCGAGATAAATTTGATCCTCGAGCTATAAAGTTTGTATTTCATGGATATTCGTAAAAAAAAAAAAAAAAAAAAAAAAAAAAAAAAAAAAGGGTACAAGTGTTATGATCCTAAAACAAGGAAAATACTAATCTCTCGTCATGTTCAATTTTGAAACGAAGGTATTCTTTGACAAACAGTCTGGAGCTAAATTTCAAGGGAGCTCTTTGTTGATCAAGTACATTGTCCAATTGTTGATCAGGTACCTTTGCCAACTTTTTTTTACTTATCTTACTTTTCGCAAGCATATCAAAATTTTTCTTCTATGATCAATCGGTATAAACATCAACAATTCCAGTACATCAAATTTATCTCATGATGATTCTAAAATTGCAGCAGAAAATTATCATTCAACTCATGATCATGAAGGCTAGGTATCCAATTCAAAATTACATGTCCCATGAAAATGTTTCTTCATCAC
Organism: Pyrus x bretschneideri; assembly: GCF_019419815.1. Lineage (NCBI taxonomy): Eukaryota > Viridiplantae > Streptophyta > Magnoliopsida > Rosales > Rosaceae > Pyrus > Pyrus x bretschneideri. The sequence continues at coordinate 2,075,352 of NW_025999810.1, forward strand.
ATTATGCTTTTCTAAGCAGCATTTCAAGGGCATTTGGACCTAAATCCTTTCAAGAAGCCTCTACTCAACCAGTGTGGAGGAATGCGATGAAAGTAAACTGCTCGTTTTTCCTTCCTCGCGAGTATTGTCAAATTACCAAAAGGAAAGAAACCTGTTGCTTGTAGATGAGTTTACAGGACTAAATTCAATAGTGATGGTTTGATTGAAAGACATAAGGCAAGGCTAATCACCAAAGTTTTCACTCAAACCTATTGAGTAGATTATAATGAAACCTGTATTCCAGTTGCAAATTAAGATGAACATAGTTCGAGTGCTTCTGTATATTGTCGTCAATATGTGCATTCCTCAAGGGCATCCTCAAGAATATAAAAAGGAATGATTTTGCAAATTAAATAAAGCACTTTATGCTCTCAAGCAATCTCCTAGGGCCTGGTATACGAAGCTTAGCTCAGTTCTCGAAAGTATAGGTTTCAAGAGTAGTTATGCTGATTCTTCTTTGTTTGTTAAGGCATGACCATTTGGAAAGCTTGTTGTTTGATTTATATTGATGATATTATTATCACTTGAAGTAACGTGGATGAAATAAAGAAGCTCAAGTCTTTTCTCTCTTAAGAAGTTTTCAATAAAGATTTGGGTGTTCTAGAATACTTCCTTGGCATTGAAATGGCTTCTTCGAAAAGTGATTGTTTCTTAATCAAATGAACTATATGATGGCTCATCTTCAAGAAACTGGAAAGCAAATTATGATGTTAGGCATTATCAAAGACTGGTTGGGAGGCTTATTTATCTCATAATCACTCGCCCAAACATAACGTATGCTGTTAGCTTAGAGAGTCAACATATGCATGCTCCAAGAACTAACCATTTGCAGGCAGTCAGAAGAATTCTACGATATCTAAAAGGTTCTCTAGGACAAGGTGTGATGATGAAAAAGAATGACATAATGAGATAGTTGGATACAACGATGCCAATTGGATGGGCTGTAAAGCAGATAGGAAGTCCACTACTTGATATTGTACATTTGTCAGAGAAAATCTAGTCACTTCGAAGAGTAAGAAATAAAATGTAGTTGCTCGTTCAAGTGCGGAAGCTTAATATAGAGATATCGTTTATAACCAATAAGTTAATATGGTTTCGAGCTCTTCTTAATGACTTGGGATTTGGTTCACCACAACCCATGAAATTATTCTACGATAATCAAGCTCCCATACACATTGCCTCTACTACTATATTCCATGAAAAAACCACATACATTGAAGTTAATTGTCATTTTGTTTAGGAAAATGTTCAAGATAATACCATCCAAATGATGTTTGTTAAAAGTGGGGAGCAGCTGGCTGACATCTTAACCAAATGCCTATTTAAGACTCAATTTCAAAACTTTCTCTTCAAGCTTGTCTACTTCAATATTCTTGCATTAGCTTGAGAGGAAGTGTTGGAATAATTATATTATTCTTTGATTACATTTATAAGAGCATATCTAAAAGAGATGTCAAATATAATATGTCAAAACTTTATTTGATGGCTAATGTGGCCCAAAACTTTATTTGATGGCTAATGTGGCCAATTGAATACAAATGTTAAATCTCCTTCTTTTGCAATCGATGTGTGTTTAGACCTAAAATTATTGGGCTAGGCCGAGTATGGAATTGTTCTCGTCCCAGAAGCTCTGCTCGAGGATTGCTACAAACCAGCCGGTTCATGGGCCGCCTAACTAAGGTCGACCAAGTCCTGTTTAGGAAAAGAATATTCCAGATGAATAGGAAGTGGTGGGCCCTATTGCGAAGTGGATGAATGAAGAGGTTAAGTCCTGATGCAGTAAGGATTCTCAGCCAGATAAAGATATTGACAAGTGGAAGTGAATGTGGCCTAATAAGAGGTTGAATTCAAAATCCTAATAGAAGGGGGATTGGCCTAGATAAGATGGATTGGGGTAAGGAGTCCTAGTTCGAGTGTGGTTAGGATTTGTTCTTGCTGCTATAAATAGAGAACGGTGTGCGTAATTAAAGTCTCTCCAATTCAACACACAATTACCATACGTAAACCTCTTAAACAAACTTGAGATTTTTCATTTTCTTTTTCCGCTAACACATCTTCAGTTTGGATAAACAACACTGTTGCCATAGAATCAATCGACCAAGGAGCACTTTCAGTTTTGGATAAACAGCACTGCATCGAGGTCGACTGGTTACCTATCCAAGTCTCGATCAAGAAAGGTTTACGAATCCTTATTGGCAGAGGTCACTTTATTACCATTCTCGGCGAAGTAAGGTGTTACGAGTTACGACATTCGGCACATTGAATGCTGAGTAATTTTATGATTGGATACTCACAAGTGAGTTTCAGAGTTCTGCATTCTGACGGTTGAACCACATTTACCATCAAGACATACGTCATCTTTGAGTATTTGTGTCCATATAGTTTGGTGTCGATTCGACGTGCTTATACTCTCATAAATATAATCACCGTGACCAAATCCGGCACCGATGATTCATGAACTTCGGAGATTAACAGCCTTGTCTTCAAGCTCGAGAATCCAAAGGCCGAGACTTGTTCCTTCCTCGGCTGCAGTCACAAAATCAAGAAGTCAGCAACACACTCAACGCAATATCAACAAATTTTACTCATCGGCTGACAAGTTGGCACGCTTTGCATCAACCGAAGGATGTAGTTAGCTCATTAGTTACTCGGTCTGCACGCTACATAGGCTTTGTAATGTTTAGGGTCAACAATGTGTCAAATATTTATTTTATTATTACATTGGGCTCCATGGTTACATCAGCTATTAAAAAATAATTGAAATTGATTTTAAGTTTTAATTCTATTGGTTGTCAATGGGACCTAAAAATTAAGAAAATTAAATTAAATATATTGGACTCCTTTTTTTTGGTAAAAAAAAAAATGCTATAAAGTAAGGAGTCAAATAACTTAATTGCCACACCACATATGGCATCTCCTTCGGAGAATACCTAAATGTCTTTGAGTCCTATTTGATATATTTGACATCTCTTTTGAAGATGATCTAAGGTGGCTGGGTGGTGTAAATATGTTGGGTTCCTAGGGGACTTTTCAAATTATGATCAATAAGACTAGCTAATCAACTATAACGTGGACGTAGGCTAATTTGCCGAACCACATAAACTTGTGCTTTGTTAGTTCTTACTATTTTTCCACATGAACCATATGTATTTACTCCTAGCCAGTGTATATTTGTTTCATTTCCTTCCTTCCAAGGAAGAATGCATGACTTTAGGAAAGTAATTATCCTCCTTTTTAGCGAAGGCAACTAATGCAGACTTGTAACAAAGCAAGACATTAAAGTAATTGATTGCTTTGAATCTAGTGTGGTTAGGTGAGGTTGAATAAAGCAATTCCTCTTAGAAATATCTTATCTCTGATCTCAAAGCCACAAATGCTTGAATCTACATTGCTTAGCGTATAATTAAATGATGTTACCCATTAATTTGTGTAGCGAACCAATACGCCTACAACATTTTCTAATTTTAGTCTTGATTTGTCAGTTAATCCATCAACCTCATCAGCATTGTCAGATGCTGCCAGTATTCTCTGTTCTTTCGATTCAATTCATATTGGAGGTGTGGTTCTAATGCTTATGTTATGTATCACACACTATCTACACCGAAATAGACTCAAACAAAAGGATGATTTGGTCGGAAACTTGATAGGAGCATATTTATGCGACTTTGTTAGCTTATTTCCTTGCATTTACTTAGTTAGTTTATATTTATTAGAGTGTTTTAAGCTATTTTCGTGTGTTTATAGGTCCAAATGGCAAAAGTGGCAAGAAAAGGCAATTTGGAGTATTTTAGAGCAGTTTTGGGCTTGGAATGGATAGCACATGCATGAAGTGAGGTGGATGGACGTTTTTGAAGATCAAAAGAGGCTAGGAATGTGCTAAAAAGTTGAAAAAATTAATTCAAGACATAGAAGATAAGGAATCAGCTAAAGAGAAGGAACATTATCCAAAACCTTTTCCAATTCTGTTTTATCTCAACCTTATCCAATCTTATCTTCTCTAACATTATCCAAACTAATCTTATCATATCCTAATCCTATCCTACCTTCTTTCCAGCTGCATGGGGGAGTTATTTTCACATTAGAACACCTAATATCAGAATTCTAGAAGCCTAAAAAGGTGCCACACCACCCTTTCCTTATTCTCCCTGATTTCTGCCATGTAATTAGCCTTTTCCTTGTGGGATTGGAGTGTGTAATCCTTCTCCAACACAACCTTGTCGTGCCCCCCTAGCCCTATAAATACCCACATCAGTTGCATAATTGAGAGAAGAGCCTTAGAGAGAAATTCAGAGAAATTAAACACTTTGTGCCACAGCTTTGTAGTCGTGCCTGCCATCCAAAGCCTTTGGGATTGCTGGAGCTTTTTTAAGTGTATTCTATCCTTAGTTTTAGTCCAATGTTTGTTTTAATTTGGTTTTTAGTTATGATGAACATGTGGAACTAATTTCGTTTTAGCTAGAGGTGAATTCAAAGCCATGAACATATATGTGATATGAATTGATTGCATCTAGTTATTGTTTCATAAATCGTGAATGCAATTTACTTAACTATTTGATTGATAACTTATTCTTGTATGTTGATTAAGGAGGCCTACTTAGTTTGCATGCATGAATTTGATGCTAAAATATAAGGCAATTTCACCTAATAGTTATGACCTTATATTTACAAGTAGTGGAGGTTGGTAGTCACAATCGCGTTAAGTAAATTCCTGGTAGGAGTATCATGCAGTTCATAGTTACGAATGTCATGTCAATGCTTATGATTTTCATAGAACTTAATGATCTTTGATATGTATCTCTATTATGCATTTCATGTAGGGAACTTGATAAGAATAATTTGGTTGCATCGTTGAGTCCAATTCAATGAATTTAGGAAAATCTGAGAGTCAATTTGTGCAGTTCACGGTTAATTTGGGGCATTATCATTCGTGGTTTATAGGAATAATAGCTGGAACTCGATTTGTATGCATATGTATCATGTGTGGAGAATGACCATCTAGCTAGCTTTTCACCCCTTTAAGTTACCTTAGTTTCTTACCACCCTTACTTTGTTTCTGCAACCTACTTAGTTTTAGTTTAAAATCAGTCCAAGCAAACCGCCCCCCCCCCCCGGTTGGTGTTTTTAGTCAAGTCTAGAAATCGTCCAAATTCCCCTTTAGTTCATGTTTTGAGTCAATTTGTTTGTTTTGCACTGTTTTGAGTCAGTTTGGTCTGTTTTGAGTCATTAGAGTCTTATGTGAAAGTATGGATCGTTCTAGACCGGGGATTAGAAGGGATGCTAATCTACACTAATTAGACTCAAAAACAGAAAACTAGACTCAAACAACTCAAAACAAGTTAATTGACTCAAATAACACAAAACTAAATTAAATTGACTCAAAACAAGCACTAGAAAGAAGTTTGGACGAAATTTAAACTAAAAAGACTCAAAATACTCAATGGAGGTTGCTTTGACGAATTTAACTAAAACTAAGCAGATTGCAAAAACGAATTAAGTTTGGTACAAAATTGGGTGAATTATGGGTGAAAAACTAGCTAGAGGGTTCATCTCCACACATGACACATATGCATACAAATCGATTCCCAGTTATTATTCCAATAAACCATGAATGACAATGCCCCAAGTTAACCATGAACTGCACAAATTAACCATCAGATTTTCCTAAATTCGTTGAATTGGACTCAACGACGCAACCAAATTATTCTTATCAAGTTTCCTATATGAACTGCATGATAGAGATACATATCAAAGATCATTAAGTTCTATGAAAATCATAAGCATTGACAAGGCATTCGTAACTAGGAACTGCATGATACTCCTACTATGGATTTACTTATCACAATCATGACTAGTGACTTCCACTACTTATAAATATAATTTCATAACTATTAGGTGAAATTCCCTTATATTTTATCATCAAATTCATGCATGCAAACTAAGTGTGCACCCTTAATCAACATACAAGAATAAGTTATCAATCAAACAGAAAAGTAAATCACATTCATGTTTTACAAAACAATAACTGGATGTAATCAATTCATATCACATATATGTTCATGGCTTTGAATCCACCTCTAGCTAAAAAGAAATTAGTTCCACATGTTCATCATAATTGAAAACCAAATTAAAACAAACATTGGACTAAAACTAAGGTTAGAATACACCTAGGAACGCTCCAACAATCCCAAAGGCCTTGGATGGCAGGCATGGCTCCAAGCTCTTCTTCTCCTTCCTTCCTTGCAAAGCTACGGCACAAAGTGTTTAATTTCTCTGAATTTGTCTCTCTATGGTTGTCCCTAAATATCTGCAGGAACTTCATATATATAGGGTTAAAATGGTTGAATCCAATAAGGAAAGGGATTGAGTTGTTTGAATGGATTAGGACTCCTAGAATCAGATGGGAAGTATTTAGAATAGGATAAGGACTCCTGTTGCAGCTGGAGATAAGTTTAGATAATGTTGGATTAAATAGGATAATGTTTGGATAATATGGGATAAGATTGGATAAGATAGGATAAGGTTGGATAAGATCTCCTTGTTTTCAATTGATTCCTTGTCTTCCAAGCCTTAATTTAATTCTTCCAGATTTGTAGCACATTTTTAGCATCATGTGTCACCAGAAACGTCCATCCATTATGCTCCATACACATGCTATCCAATCCAAGTCCAAAACTGCTCTAAAATGCTCTAAATTGCCTTTTCTTGCCAACTTTACCATTTAGACCTACAAACACACGAAAATAACTTAAAACACTATAATAAATAAAAACTAAGTAAGTAAATGCAAGGAAATAGGCTAACAAAGTCGCATAAATATGCTCCTATCAATTCCCCCAACCGCAGAATCTCCCTTTTCCTTTTATTTGCCTTTCTTTTTTCGTAAAGAAAATTAAAGGGTTTACGTAGCATCTATTCCTCTTTCTTTTCTTCTTTTTCTTTTGCTTTATAACTCAAAGCAATCTATTAATTGATTCATATTCACATCTTGTTTTTCCTTGGAAATTAAATGCAAATGTCAACGTATGAGTTTTGCACCATTGTTTTTGCTCAATACATATAAATTAATGAAATGCGAATAGGGCAAAAATAAAGCAATGTATGACGAGAAGAAAACAAAAAATAGTCTTGCAATATTCTTTAAAAAATTATATTTTTGAAGGCTAAACATAGCCTAAGTTATTTAGCTCTCTATGACTGGAGATGACCTAACACCTAGGCTCTTGCATTTGGAAACAACATGAGGATTGCAGGTTAGAGAAGGGTTGATGATTGTAGTATTGCAAATGAGACAGGAGTCCCATGGGATTACAAGAACACCAATAATGTTGTTTTTTTCGGTCGTGAATAATGATAAACATCATTTGCACACACAAAACTGACCATTTATTAGAAAATGTGAGCAAATGTGCCATTTTGTACAGTATCATTGCCCCAATAACAAATATTAGAACAAAAACTATCTTGCAACAACTAAATTGAGAAATGGCTAGTTTGTAAGAACTAGAAAAATGATGGTTTTGTTTTTGTTAACCCAATAGCAACGCTTTCTATTGGTCTGTTAGCCAAAGCTTTTCCATAAATGAATCCCAGCCAAAACCAAAACCAAAAAGAAAAAGGAAAAAGGAAAAGTAAAGTAGGCCGACAACTACTTTGGCTAAAGCTAGTAGGTAGGACTGTCCGATCCTTGCCTTGCGAAAGTTAGGTTTACCACCTCCTGGCATGGTTTGGGAGCTTTATTTGTTTAATATCCTCCTGAGAATGCAAGCCTCCGCCGATGTCAATAAAGTGTGGAGTTATAGAAAGATGAGTGTGCGGGGGGTGCAAAGCCAAGAGTTTGTGCATAGCACCAAAGAGTGTAAACATGTTGAGAGAAGCTCTTCCATCCGATCTGGTCATGACCAACAGAGGGGGAGAGAGAAAGCGATCAGCGTCGAAGCTTCTCAAGCATTTGAGGAGTCGAGGACTTGTATATATCATTGCATTTTCTGAAAAGTTATGCATCCGGAACATGGTGTTTGGATGAACTTGGTAAGATCCTTCAATGTAAAGAATTTTCAAAGAAATGATAAGTTTGGCAAATTTTTTACAAGGTGAATCGCGGAAGCACAAAAATCAAAGGATTTGGTACTTCTAAGGGATTCAGCTTGTGAAAAATTGATCAAATCTTTTGTTGCTTTGAATATTATTTACACTTACGGATATTAGCAAGTTCATTCAAACACCATGTTAAGGATGCATAATTTTCACAAAATACAATGATTCAAGTCCTTGACTCCTCAATTGCTTTGAGAAACTTTGATGGTGATATTTCTTTTCCGTTTGGAAGCTCACTATCATCTATGAAGGTTAATCACCTTATGAACCAAATTGCTATACAGATGGTTTGTAAAGTTGTAGTGTGTATCGCCATGAATAGGTAATCTACTCCATATTGTTTGGTACGGTGGTGGTAAGTGGTAACATATTGTTTGGATGCTGCCGCAACTTTCCTACCCTTTTCTCTTTGGGATTTTGATTTGTTACCTTTTTCTTGGAGGATTTGGAGTCTTAAATCTTTCCCAAATTAATTAATTAATGCCTTGCCCTTTCTCCCTTTATTTTACACAATCTGCCGCACAAAAGAAACATCCATCATTTAGCCATCATTCAACCTTCCACACCTACATCCACACCATACCATTCATCCATCACAACCTAATTTCATACCCAAACACCCTTGTGCCACAATTTTGCAAGGAGAAAGGAGAGAGGATAGCTTAGAGTCGTGCCTGCCATTCAAGTTGGATTGTTGGAACGTTTCTAGGTGTATTCAATCTTTGTTTTCAATGTTTAGTTTAAGTTTTCTTTGTTTAATTGTGAACATGAGAGGCTAAACTTGTTTTAGCTAGAGGAGACTTTGAAACCATGATTATATTTGCAATATGAATTGATTACTTCTAGTTGTGATTTCATAAATTGTGAATGCAATTTGCTTAACTTATTGATTGATAACTTATTCATGTATGTTGATTGAGCGTGCACACTTAGTTTACATGCATGAATTTGATGCTAGAATATATGGGAGTTTCACCTAATTGTTATGAACTTATATTCACAAGTAGTGGAGGTTGCTAGTCACAATCGTGTTAAGTAAATTCCTGGCAGGAGTATCATGCTGTTCATAGTTACGAATGCCTTGTCAATGCTTATGATTTTCACAAAGCTTAATGATCTTTGATTGTATCTCTATTATGCTGTTTATGTAGGGAACTATTGAAGAATAATTTGGTTGCCGATGCGTATTCCATCCAATTCAATGACTTAAGGAAAATCTGAGGGTTAATTAGTGCTGTTCACGGTTAATCTGGGGTGTTGAGGTTCATGGTTTATTGAAAAAGCAACAGGAAATCAATTTGTATGCAAGTGTGTCATGTGTGGAGAAGGACCCTCTAGCTAGCTTATCACCCATAAATTCACCTAATTTCGTCCAAAGTTGTCTAAGTCTTTAAATCTGTTTGTTTTACTTTAAATTTGTCAAAACCAATCCCCCCCTCTTAATATTTTGTGTTTTACTTAGTTAGAACTTGTTTTAGTTTGTTTCCTTTAGTGTTTTGTGTCAAAGTTAAGTTAGAATTCGTCCAAAGTAAGTCTTAGTGTCTGTTTTGAGTCTTTTTGATTGTTTTGAGCTATTTTTAGTCTTTTTAGTTTGTTTTGAGTTCTTTGAGTCTAGTTAAGTGTTTTCAAGCCTAGTTTTATGTTTTTGAGTCAGTTTTAAGTAGATTAGAAATCCTTCCTAATCCCCAGCCTAGAACGATCCCTACTTACATCTTTACTACAATTGTCAATAAGAGGGTTTAATTTGAGTGCTAGTTTATAACACATCACTAAGTGCCTGTCGGACTCATCGATGGGCCCGGATAACTGACGAGGGAGAGGTGTCTGCTTCGACTTCCACCGTAGATGGAGAGGGAGCCAACACATGTAATACATCTTTTTGTGAAAAAATTTAATTTAATAAATTTAATATACTATTATTTGATTCCTTTATGTGTGAATTGTTGGGTACTTGTGTTGGTTGTATTGTATATTTGTTTGTAGGTTTTGGGAAATGTTGTAATTTTAGGGAAAATTTTGTCGAATTTTTTGTAGATTATTTAATTTGTTTTTACAGTAACTTATTTCATTTTTACTGCTCGTAAAAACACTAGGGGCCCATGTAGACTCATGGGCACCTCACAGCTCACCCGTACCACCCAAGAGCGTATAAAGATTACGTGGGATGCTCGACATCGGGAGGCATCAACAAACGAGTAGCACAACCATTTGGTCCACAATATTGGCTCCAATGTGCATTGCCATTGCCCCATGTAGTGGAAGTCTTGGAGACTTGTCCCCATAAGACTAAGGACGCCATTCTTCATGAGCAATCAGTTAGCAAAGTCTATTGTTTCATTATCTTTTAAGTAAATTGTGAAAATTAATAATTGTTAAGTTTGATTAATTTTTATCTTATTCTCAGCATCCCTATGAGCTTGAGGACCTTGATGCCAATCAAACCAAATAAATCCAGGAACTTTTCACTGGCAGGTTCACTTAGTGAAAGAGTGACCTCCACAAGTATTTCCAAAAATTCGACGATCCAGCTATCGCTTAGCACATGGGTGCCACATAGAGTTGGTGAAGCACCCTAAAAATTGGGCTTGGCTTTGCACCCATTTTCAGGACGAAAAATACTTGGTAAGTGAATTATATAAATTATTTTAGATTAATAATATTTTATCAATACTTTAATTCCATTTATTAATTTATTTGAATACTTTATAATTAATATCGGCACTAGTACGGTTCATTTCTTTTTAACATAAAAGAGCCAAGGCCAACACAATAAATAGGTCGAAGAAGAAGCTTATTCACCACTTCGGCTCCCGACGCTTCTCATACAAGATGAAGGAGCGACGTCGGATGACCACATTTAAAAAAAATTAAAAAATTATTACTCTTACTCTAAATTACACAACTAATAACTCGTGTCTTTATTAATTTTTAAAGCAGACAGGGTCGAAGTTTCCTAAGATTGACACGTTCAAGAAGGTGTACGTGCCGCCTGGTGATGAGTTGACGAAGGAGCTCCATGTAAGTTTTTGTAATTTTTAAATTTATAATTCTTATTCATTTTAAATAAGTGTTATATAAATATTAATATAATTCCTATTCATTTTAAATAAGTGTTATATAAATATTAATTAACTTGCTTTTATAATTAGGAAAACTAATGAAAAGAGCTTGAAAACTTTGAGTTTTAATGATAAGGACAAAATAAAGGCTAAAGTGAATAGTATCAGGATTGACTTTTTAGTGTAAAAATATGGTTTTTCGTTAAATTGAATAGTACCATGGGCTTTTCGTTAAAACTCCCTTTATAATTATAGGCTACTATGGTTGAAAGGAGTCAGGCTGTCCTCGAGGAAGTGGCTTCCCAACTTCCCCTTGACACCTTGGTGAAGGAGTTGCCCCCCTTAAGGATGTGGGTCTCTGTATCATGATAGATACCCTCGACCAGAAACTAGGTCTTAGGCTGGCGAAGATGTATCGGGGCATGGGAAATCCCCGCCATCATGAGACAGGAGCCTCCTCTTCCACCTCCACCTCAGGACAGGTTGCATCATTGACGGAGCAAGTAGAGGAATTCCAGTGACAGGTGACGGCCCAAAATCAGCACATTGCGATGCAGATTACCCATATCGCCACCCAGCATGCTCATATTACTACCCAAGAGTCTAGGATGGCCCAGATCATCACCGCACTTTTGAGGGGAGGCTTCGACATCCCCGCTGCTACACCTCCTCCTACTACACCTTCTACCAACTAGACCCTCGACCCAGCACAACCGACTGCCGGAGCTGACTCTGAGAACTTTTTTATTTTTTTTTTAATTAAACATTTGTGACATCCCACATCGCCCAGGGGAATGATCCTTAAATATATATTCCCATCTCTACCTAGCACGAGGCCTTTTGGGAGCTCACTGGCTTCGGGTTCCATAGGAACTCCGAAGTTAAGCGAGTAGCGTACGAGAGCATCCCAGGATGGGTGACCCATCGGGAAGTTCTCGTGTGAGTTCCCAGAAACAAAACCGTGAGGGCGTGGTCAGGGCCCAAAGCGGACAATATCGTGCTATGGTAGTGGAGCGGGCCCGGGAAGTGGTGCCCCTCGGGCCGGGATGTGACAATTTGGTATCAGAGCCTAACCCTGGCCGCGTGTGTGCCGACGAGGACGTCGGGCCCCTAAGGGGGGTGGATTGTGACATCCCACATCGCCAAGGGGAATGATCCTTAAATATATATTCCCATCTCTACCTAGCACGAGGCCTTTTGGGAGCTCACTGGCTTCGGGTTCCATAGGAACTCCGAAGTTAAGCGAGTAGCGCACTAGAGCATTCCCAGGATGGGTGACCCATCGGGAAGTTCTCGTGTGAGTTCCCAGAAACAAAACCGTGAGGGCGTGGTCGGGGCCCAAAGCGGACAATATCGTGCTATGGTAGTGGAGCGGGCCCGGGAAGTGGTGCCCCCCGAGCCGGGATGTGACAACATTCATACTTTTAAAAAATTTCCTAGCTTGTACGTACATTTTCACATATATTTTTAATTAATATTTTTTTTTATCAATTACTGTTCCTAATTCAATTTAACCAAACAAAATTATTTTGTTTAAAATTTAGTTTATATATAATTTTATTTAAAAAAAAAATTAACAATGGTTTGCCCGACAAAATAATCCTATTAACAAACGCGAAAACAAAGTACAATCTTGCGATAAGGAGAGCTTTGGCCCATAAAAGTATTGGCGACGAAAGACACCTTCGTTGCTCTATCTTGCGCCACGAACATCTTTGTCCCTTTAAACTCATGCAAGGAGTTCTATTTCATCGCACTTACAGGTATGTGCGATGATTGCGATTTCTATTTCGTCGCCAAAACTATTTTATGTAGTAGTGTTAAAAAATTATAGAAATTATTAAAAAATATAAAAAACTAATTAAAAATATAAAAAATTATAATTTTTTCTATAAATATTTAACCATGTTCTTTCACTTTACACTACATTTCAATATTTTTGAATACTTTCAACTAATTTTTTTATTATTATCCGAAATTAAAAATTGTGACATCCCACATCGCCCAGGGGTGATCCTTAAATGTATATTCCCATCCATACCTAGCACGAGGCCTTTTGGGAGCTCACTGGCTTCGGGTTCCGTAGGAACTCCGAAGTTAAGCGAGAAGGAGGCTAGAGCAATCCCAGGATGGGTGACCCACTGGGAAGTTGCTCGTGAGTTCCCAAAAACAAAACCGTGAGGGAATGGTAAGCCCAAAGCGGACAATATCGTGCTACGGTGGTGGAGTGGGCCCGGGAAGTGGTTCCGCCCGGGCCAGGATGTGACAATTTGGTATCAGAGCCTAACCCTGGTCGCGAGTGTGCCGACGAGGACGTCGGGCCCCTAAGGGGGGTGGATTGTGACATCCCACATCGCCCAGGGGTGATCCTTAAATGTATATTCCCATCCATACCTAGCACGAGGCCTTTTAGGAGCTCACTGGCTTCGGGTTCCATGGGAACTCCGAAGTTAAGCGAGTAGCGCACGAGAGCACTCCCAGGATGGGTGACCCATCGGGAAGTTCTCGTGTGAGTTCCCAGAAACAAAACCGTGAGGGCGTGGTCGGGGCCCAAAGCGGACAATATCATGCTACGGTGGTGGAGCGGGCTCGGGAAGTGGTGCGCCCCGGCCGGGATGTGACAAAAATACAGTTATCTTTTATTATTTTATAACATAAAAATTAAAAAATACTAATATTTTAATACGAATTGCCTGGGCTATTCAACTTAGGGATGGATTGTGTTGCCTATTGCCCATGAGGTCCTTTTTACACTGAAAGTGCTCTTAGAATCTCACAATGGTTTTAGGTATTCTGTTCCTTTGTTGATGACTTTTCTCGAGCCAATTTGATACTTGATTCTATGAGTGAGGTTCTATCATGCTTCAAAAGATTTTTTGTAAGGAAATTGTGAATCAATTTGGTACTCGATTCAAGGTGTTCTGATCTGATAATGGCACTGAGTTTATGACAAGTTTATTTTCAGGTTTTTTAATTGATCAAGGCATCGTACGTTGAACGAGTTGTTTGGGTACACCCTAACAAAATGGTGTGGTGGAGAGAAAAAAATGGGGTTCTTCTTGAAAAAAACTCACGTTTCAAATGAATGTTCCCAAGAAGTTTTGGTCGCATGGAGTTTTACTACTATATACCTAAGTAATAGACTTCCAACTCGTACTCTTGGCTCCAAGTCACCCTCTGAAGTTCTTAAAAACAAAAGATGAATATCTTGCATTTGTGTTTTTGGATGTACATGCTTTATTCATGTTCAAGCTCCTCATCGAGATAAATTTGATCCTCAAGCTGTAAAGTTTGTATTTCATGGATATTCTTTAAAAAAAAAAAAAAAAGAAAAAAAAAGAAGGGGTACAAGTGTTATGATCCTAAAACAAGGAAAATACTAATCTCTCGTATGTTCAATTTTGAAACAAAGGTATTCTTTGACAAACAGTTTGGAGCTAAATTTCAGGGGAGCTCTTTGTTGATCAAGTACATCGTCCAATTGTTGATTAGGTACCTTTGCCAACTTTTTTTTACTTATCTTACTTTTCGCAAGCATATCAAAATTTTTCTTCCATGATCAATCGGTATAAACATCAACAATTCCAGTACATCAAATTTATCTCATGATATTCTAAAATTGCAGCAGAAAATTATCATTCAACTCATAATCATGAAGGCTAGGTATCCAATTCAAAATTACATGTCCCATGAAAATGTTTCTTCATCACATTATGCTTTTCTAAGCAGCATTTCAAAGGCATTTGGACCTAAATCCTTTCAAGAAGCCTCTACTCAACCAGTGTGGAGGAATGCGATGAAAGTAAACTGCTCGTTTTTCCTTCCCTACGAGTATTGTCAAATTACCAAAAGGAAAGAAACCTGTTGCTTGTAGATGAGTTTACAGGACTAAATTCAATAGTGATGGTTCGATCGAAAGACATAAGGCAAGGCTAATCACCAAAGTTTTCACTCAAACCTATTGAGTAGATTATAACGAAACCTATATTCCAGTTGCAAATTAAGATGAACATAGTTCGAGTGCTTCTGTATATTGTAGTCAATATGTGCATTCCTCAAGGGCATCCTCAAGAATATAAAAAGGTATGGTTTTGCAAATTAAATAAAGCACTTTATGCTCTTAAGCAATCTCCAAGGGCCTGGTATACGAAGCTTAGCTCAGTTCTCGAAAGTATAGGTTTCAAGAGTAGCTATGCTGATTCTTCTTTGTTTGTTAAGGCATGACCATTTGGAAAGCTTGTTGTTTGATTTATATTGATGATATTATTATCACTTGAAGTAACATGGATGAAATAAAGAAGCTCAAGTCTTTTCTCTCTTAAGAAGTTTTCAATAAAGATTTGGGTGTTCTAGAATACTTCCTTGGCATTGAAATGGCTTCTTCGAAAAGTGATTGTTTCTTAATCAAATGAATTGTATGATAGCTCATCTTCAAGAAACTGGAAAGCAAATTATGATGTTGGGCATTATCAAAGACTGGTTGGGAGGCTTATTTATCTCACAATCACTCGCCCCAAACATAACGTATGTTGTTAGCTTAGAGAGTCAACATATGCATGCTCCAAGAACTAACCATTTGCAGGCAGTCAGAAGAATTCTACGATATCTAAAAGGTTCTCTAGAACAAGGTGTGATGATGAAAAAGAATGACATAATGAGATAGTTGGATACAACGATGCCAATTGGATGGGCTGTAAAGCAGATAGGAAGTCCACTACTTGATATTGTACATTTGTCAGAGAAAATCTAGTCACTTCGAAGAGTAAGAAATAAAATGTAGTTGCTCGTTCAAGTGCGGAAGCTTAATATAGAGATATCGTTTAAAACCAATAAGTTAATATGGTTTCGAGCTCTTCTTAATGACTTGGGATTTGGTTCACCACAACCCATGAAATTATTCTGCGATAGTCAAGCTCCCATACACATTGCCTCTACTACTATATTCCAGGAAAAAACCACATACATTGAAGTTAATTGTCATTTTGTTTAGGAAAATGTTCAAGACAATACCACCCAAATGATGTTTGTTAAAAGTAGGGAGCAGCTGGCTGACATCTTAACCAAATGCCTATTTAAGACTCAATTTCAAAACTTTCTCTTCAAGCTTGTCTACTTCAATATTCTTGCATTAGCTTGAGAGGAAGTGTTGGAATAATTATATTGTTCTTTGATTACATTTATAAGAGCATATCTAAAAGAGATGTCAAATATAATATGTGTAAACTTTATTTGATGGCTAATGTGGCCAATTGAATACAAATGTTAAATCTCCTTCTTTTGCAATTGATGTGTGTTTGGACCTAAAATTATTAGGCTGGGGCGAGTATGGAATTGTTCTTGTCCCAAAAGTTCTGCTCGAGGATTGCTACAAACCAGCCGGTTCATGGGCCACCTAACTAAGGTCGGACAAGTCCTGTTTGGGAAAAGAATATTCCAGATGAATAGGAAGTTGTGGGCCCTATTGTGAAGCGGATGAATGAAGAGGTTAAGTCCTGATGCAGTAAGGATTCTCAGGCAGATAAAGATATTGAAAAGTGGAAGTGAATGTGGCCTAATAAGAGGTTGAATTCAAAATCCTAATAGAAGGGGGATTGACTGAGATAAGATGGATTGGGGTAAGGAGTCCTAGTTCGAGTGTGGTTAGGATTTGTTCTTGCTGCTATAAATAGAGAACGGTGTGCGCAATTAAAGTCTCTCCAATTCAACACACAATTACCCTACGCAAACCTCTCAAACAAACTTGAGATTTTTCATTTTCTTTTTCCGCTAACACATCTTCAGTTTGGATAAACAACACTGTTGCCATAGAATCAATCGACCAAGGAGCACTTTTAGTTTGGATAAACAGCACTGCATCGAGGCTGTTGGAAATGTGCCCTAAAACCAATCATATGATGATACTTTATGGACATTTCACATGTTAAACTAATCTAGTTTAATATTAAGGGCAAACATTATTGTTTGAGCCGTCTCATATAAATGTTATATGCTTAAACGATAAGTCCAAGGAATATGTGATTGGGAGAATGCGATCTAAAGAAGTTAGATTCATGAGACCATTCTTTCGTAGACACATCCTAAACGTTCCTGATCATAGGATTGCCAATTGGGCATTGACAGTCCGTTACGATCAGTACGTGCTGTGTCTTCTCTCAGGGAGAGTGACTAGTCTCGAGTCATTGGTGTGAATGACACCAAGACAAGCATGTAGGTGCTCAATAGAGAATGAGTTCACTGAACACGATCAACGAGGAGTTCTCATATTCATGTCACATGAGAACTCATGGTTGGGATAATACAAAGTAGTCATTTGACCTGAGGCATCACAGCTGTTTTGTGGTTAGGTACTTGATCTTTGATTATGTCAAAGTCACTCTATCAGGGTGTCCACGGCATCGTCGGGGTTAAGCCACTTAGCCATGGAGGCAAGTGAATGCGCAACAAGGGATCTCTAACCTTCAAACTGTTTGAGGGAGAATACTCTATGATATGATTTAGAATCTCTGGCCAGAGTATGAATGAGATGTTGGAATGCGTTCCAGATCACATTCAAGGTAATCATATAAGTACAAGATTCACATTGGATAGTAGACATGAATAAACTATCAAACCAAACAATGTGGTCAAGAGTATTGTATTAGAGAAAGACCGTATTGCATTTGTAATCCTAAAACTGAATAGGTTCTCCACCTCTTCTGATTAGCTTGGGTAACCATGACATGCTGCTAGGCGTCAACCATGGTTTGTGGAAGCCCTAAACGTGTATAATCACTAACGGGAGAATTGAAAGTAAGTTTCAATTCACAATCGATTAGAAAGAGTTTTTAATCGCCCACTGCCTCGCTAAAAGGAACCTAATGGATCGTTCACCGAGTAAGGTAGAGTTTGAAGAAACAACGGAGATGAGTAAGAATAATTAAATGGTTTAATTATTTATCTAAGGCTAGGATTAATTAATATGTTAATTAATCAAACGAATAAGTTCGTTAAAGACCTCGGGTTAGTTTTGGGCCGCAAGGCCCAATGGGATTTGAATGTCAAGCCCATTAACTCAAGTTGTATGACAACTTGAATAAACAAAGGGCTTGAAAGCCCAATAAACCCTATAGGCCGGCCATGTTAGAAGAATAGGGCTTTTGGTCCATTAGGTCACTTATTTGAAGGGACTATATAAAGGACTTTATAGCCTAAAATTGAAAAATGGTAATTTTTGGGGAAAGGATGAGAACACAAGCTCTCCTTTCTCTCTAAAATTTCGGCCACCTTGGAGGGATCATCTAGCAATCAAACTCCTCCAAGGTCACTCATTTCTTCTTCATTATGCCTTGGTGATGAATCATTAGAGGTTCTCAATTTTGGGAACTTGGAGAAACCTTTTCATCCATCCAAATCCATGGATCTAAGATGCAAGGAATGAAGGCCCTCTCTTTGGGTGATTAGCCTTTGCTTATGCAAAGAGGAATCTACAAAGGTATTGATTTCTCAACTCACTTTGTTTTGAGTTGAGTCTTGGTTCACCTATCTACTAGGCTTTAAAGTTCATGGGTTAAGTTTTGTTTTTGAGTGCATATAAACATGATTCCGCCTTTTAATTGTTAATTGCATGTTGTTGATGTTGCTCAAATGAACTTGTTTTTCACAAATCTTCCTTCAGAGGCCGACTGGTTACCTATCCAAGTCTCGGTCAAGAAGGGTTTCCGAATCCTTATTGGCAGAGGTCACCTTATTAGCATTCTCGACGAAGTAAGGTGTTACGAGTTACGACATTCGGCACATTGAACGCTGAGTAATTTTATGATTGGATACTCACAAGTGAGTTTCAGAGTTCGGCATTCTGACGGTTGAACCACATTTACCATCAAGACATACGTCATCTTTGAGTACTTGTGTCCATATAGTTTGGTGTCGATTCGACGTGTTTATACTCTCATAAATATAATCACTGTGACTGAATCCGGCGCCGATGATTCGTGAACTTCGCAGATTAGCAGCCTTGTCTTCAAGCTCGAGAATCCAAAGGCCGAGACTTGTTCCTTCCTCGGCTGCAGTTGCAAAATCAAGAAGTCAGCAACACGCTCAACGAAATATCAACAAATTTTACTCCTCGACCGACGAGTTGGCACGCTTTGTATCAACCGAAGGACGTAGTTAGCTCATTAGTTACTCGGCCTGCGCGCCACGTAGGCTTTGTAAATTTTAGGGTCAACAATGTGTCAAATATTTATTTTATTATTACATTGGGCTCCATGGTTACATTAGCTATTAAAAATAATTGAAATTGATTTTAAGTTTTAATTCTATTGGTTGTCAATGGGACCTAAAAATTAAGAAAATTAAATTAAATATATTGGACTCCTTTTTTTCTGTAAAAAAAAAAATGCTATAAAGTGATGCGAACTAAGTAAGCACACAAATTAAAACCCTCTTGTGACAATTGTAGTAAAGATGCAAGTAGGGATCGTTCTAGACCGGGGATTAGGAGGGATTACTAAATCACTTGGAAACTGACTCAAAAACGTAAAACAAACGTTAAAAACACTAAACTAGACTCAAAGAATGTAAAACTAAACAA
The DNA here is from genome assembly GCF_019419815.1 of Pyrus x bretschneideri. Lineage (NCBI taxonomy): Eukaryota > Viridiplantae > Streptophyta > Magnoliopsida > Rosales > Rosaceae > Pyrus > Pyrus x bretschneideri. The sequence continues at coordinate 2,095,116 of NW_025999810.1, forward strand.
TAAAATACTAAAACAAATCAAAAGACTCAAAGAATACAAAACGCTTATAAACACAAACTAAGACACTTTCTAACTAAATTGGACACTAAAGTAAAGGGGGATTGAGGTGTTGACGAAATTAAACTAAATGCAACGATTGTAATTTAAAGGCAGAATGTAAATATGAATGTGATGAAAATATGGATGAATGCTAGCTAGAAGGTTCTTCTCCACACATGTTACACTTGCATACAAAATGATTTTCAGTTGGTCTTTCGATAAATTATGAAACTCAATACCCCGGGTTAATTAGGTCCGCTTAAATTAACCGTCAAGTTCTCCTTAAGTTAATGAATTGGATGGGTTAGCGCAACGCAATTCAAAACATTCTCCAAAAGTCCTTTACGTGAAAAGCACAATAAAGATACAATCAAAGATCATTAAGCATCATGAAAACTATAAGTGTTGACGAGGCATTCGTTACTATGATGAGCATGAAACTAGTGCCAAGAATTCATTTAACGCGATTGTTTATAAGCAACCTCCACTACTTGTGAATATAAGTTCATAACTATTAGGTGAAACTCACTTATACTCTAGCATCATATTCATGCATGAAAATTAAGCGTGCACTCTCAATCAACATACATAAATAAGTTATCGAACAAGCAGTTAAACAAATTGAATTCACCATTCATGAAATTCCAACCAAAAATAATCAATTCATATTGCAAGCATAAACATGGTTTCGAATCACCCCCTAGCTAACTAGGGGGATTTAGCCTCTCATGGTCACAACAAGAGAAATAAAATTGAATTTAAACATAAAGAACAAAGGATGGATTACACCTAGAACGCCCAACGAATCCACTTGAATTTCTGCGCGTCTAAGTCCTCTTTCCTCTTCTCCTTGCTGCGACAGTTTGGTTATGGGTGGTGTAGGAAGGTGTAAGATGGTGTGGAATGGTCTTGGTGGCTGCGTGAAGATGGGGGAAGGCTGGAATTGGTGTCTGGAAGTCACGGCAATAATGGGAGGAAAGGTATAAAGTGGCTGCGTGAAGATGGAATAGGTGCGGCTGTTTGTTGTTTTATATATGGTGTTGCGGCTGCAGTTTTGTTTTTGAAGGCTGCCCTAATTAAATGGGGAATTATGGGATATATTGGCTGCACGGCTGGACTAAAATAAAATATGGGAGAATGGTGGAATGAAAGGCTTGCTGCGGCTGTTATGGAAAAAGTGTGGAATCAAAATGTAGATGGTGGCGGCTGGATGGTTTTTGCACGGGTTTTGGTGAGAATAATGGTGGCTTGGTTGTAAAAATATGTAGGGTTTTAGAAAATAAACCCTAGCTTATTTAAAATTAAATCAAAGGCTTACGAAAATAGGAAATTAAAACATAAATATAAAGGTGCGGCTAGGAAGGGAAATAGGGCTAGGGCCTTGGTTTTGTGTCCTAAAGTGCATACGAGGCCTATAAAGTGGCTAGAAAATATGGACGTTTAGAATTAGGAAAGGTTACCAAAACGGGAAACTTAGGGTCAACTTTCCTAAAATAGGAAGCCTTGTTTGAGTAGGATTCTTCGTTTTGGTAAGAATTCATCGTTGGCGTAGGAATTCGTCGTTTCTTCAAGTCTTCAACTCATTCATTCCTCATTCGCTCCAAAAGACTCCAATTTGCATCTTCTTGCACACTTTGGCCTTATAATCTGAAAATACACAAAAGTGGCCTTAAACACTGAAATAGATAAGTAAACACAACATAAATGCACGAGAACAAGCTAATTAAGTCGCATGAATATGCTCCTATCATAAAGTAAGGAGTCAAATAACTTAATTGCCACACCACATATGGCATCTCCTTTGGAGAGAATACCTAAATGTCTTTGAGTCCTATTTGATATATTTGACATCTCTTTTGAAGATGATCTAAGGTGGCTGTGTGGTGTAAATGTGTTGGGTTCCTAGGGGACTTTTCAAATTATGATCAATAAGACTAGCTAATCAACTATACCATGGACGTAGGCTAATTTGCCGAACCACATAAACTTGTGCTTTGTTAGTTCTTACTATTTTTCCACATGAACCATATGTATTTACTCCTAGCCAGTGTATATTTGTTTTATTTCCTTCCTTCCAAGGAAGAATGCATGACTTTAGGAAAGTAATTATCCTCCTTTTTGGCGAAGGCAACTAATGCAGACTTGGAACAAAGCAAGACATTAAAGTAATTGATTGCTTTGAATCTAGTGTGGTTAGGTGAGGTTGAATAAAGCAATTCCTCTTAGAAATACCTTATCTCTGATCTCAAAGCCACAAATGCTTGAATCTACATTGCTTAGCGTATAATTAAATGATGTTACCCATTAATTTGTGTAGTGAACCAATACGCCTACAACATTTTCTAATTTTAGTTTCGATTTGTCAGTTAATCCATCAACCTCATCGGCATTGTCAGATGCTGCCAGTATTCTCTGTTCTTTCGATTCAATTCATATTGGAGGTGTGGTTCCAATGCTTATGTTATGTATCACACACTATCTACACCAAAATAGACTCAAACAAAAGGATGACTTGGTCGGAAACCTGATAGGAGCATATTTATGCGACTTTGTTAGCCTATTTCCTTGCATTTACTTAGTTAGTTTATATTTATTAGAGTGTTTTAAGCTATTTTGGTGTGTTTATAGGTCCAAATGGCAAAAGTGGCAAGAAAAGGCAATTTGGAGTATTTTAGAGCAGTTTTGGGCTTGGAATGGATAACACATGCATGAAGTGAGGTGGATGGACGTTTTTGAAGATCAAAAGAGGCTAGGAATGTGCTAAAAAGTTGAAAAAATTAATTCAAGACATAGAAGATAAGGAATCAGCTAAAGAGAAGGAACATTATCCAAAACCTTTTCCAGTCTTGTTTTATCTCAACCTTATCCAATCTTATCTTCTCTAACATTATCCAAACTAATCTTATCATATCCTAATCCTATCCTACCTTCTTTCCAGTTGCATTGGGGAGTTATTTTCACATTAGAACACCTAATATCAGAATTCTAGAAGCCTAAAAAGGTGCCGCACCACCCTTTCCTTATTCTCCCTGGTTTCTGCCATGTAATTAGCCTTTTCCTTGTGGGATTGGAGTGTGTAATCCTTCTCCAACACAACCTTGTCGTGCCCCCCTAGCCCTATAAATACCCACATCTGCTGCATAATTGAGAGAAGAGCCTTAGAGAGAAATTCAGAGAAATTAAACACTTTGTGCCACAACTTTGTAAAGAAGGAGAGCTTGGAGTCGTGCCTGCCATCCAAAGCCTTTGGGATTGCTGGAGCTTTTCTAAGTGTATTCTATCCTTAGTTTTAGTCCAATGTTTGTTTTAATTTGGTTTTTAGTTATGATGAACATGTGGAACTAATTTCGTTTTAGCCAGAGGTGAATTCAAAGCCATGAACATATATGTGATATGAATTGATTGCATCTAGTTATTGTTTCATAAATCGTGAATGCAATTCACTTAATTGTTTGATTGATAACTTATTCTTGTATGTTGATTAAGGAGGCCTACTTAGTTTGCATGCATGAATTCGATGCTAAAATATAAGGGAATTTCACCTAATAGTTATGACCTTATATTTTCAAGTAGTGGAGGTTGGTAGTCACAATCGCGTTAAGTAAATTCCTAGTAGGAGTATCATGCAGTTCATAGTTACGAATGTCATGTCAATGCTTATGATTTTCACAGAACTTAATGATCTTTGATATGTATCTCTATTATGCATTTCAAGTAGGGAACTTGATAAGAATAATTTGGTTGCATCGTTGAGTCCAATTCAATGAATTTAGGAAAATCTGAGAGTCAATTTGTGCAGTTCACGGTTAATTTGGGGCATTGTTATTCGTGGTTTATAGGAATAATAACTGGAAATCGATTTGTATGCATATGTATCCTGTGTGGAGAATGACCCTCTAGCTAGCTTTTCACCCCTTTAAGTTACCTTAGTTTCTTACCACCCTTACTTTGTTTCTGCAACCTACTTAGTTTTAGTTTAAAATCAGTCCAAACAAACCCCCCCCCCCCCCGGTTAGTGTTTTTAGTCAAGTCTAGAAATCGTCCAAATTCCCCCTTAGTTCATGTTTTGAGTCAATTTGTTTGTTTTGCACTGTTTTGAGTCAGTTTTGAGTCATTACAGTCTAGTTTTGTGTTTTTAAGTCTCATTTGTGTTGATTAGCATCCCTTCTAATCCCTGGCCTAGAACGATCCCTACTTACGTATACTACAATTGTCTAAAAAGGGTTTCATTTGTGTGTTATTTTTTTATAGTTGTAGTATGTGAAAGTATGGATCGTTTTAGGCTGGGGATTAGAAGGGATGCTAATCTACACTAATTAGACTCAAAAACAGAAAACTAGACTCAAACAACTCAAAACAAACTAAATTGACTCAAATAACACAAAACTAAATTAAATTGACTCAAAACAAGCACTAGAAAGAAGTTTGGACGAAATTTAAACTAAAAAGACTCAAAATACTCAATGGAGGTTGCTTTGACGAATTTAACTAAAACTAAGCAGATTGCAAAAACGAATTAAGTTTGGTACGAAATTGGGTGAATTATGGGTGAAAAACTAGCTAGAGGGTTCATCTCCACACATGACACATATGCATACAAATCGATTCCCAGTTATTATTCCAATAAACCATGAATGACAATGCTCCAAGTTAACCGTGAACTGCACAAATTAACCATCTAATTTTCCTAAATTCATTGAATTGGACTCAGCGACGCAACCAAATTATTCTTATCAAGTTTCCTATATGAACTGCATGATAGAGATACATATCAAAGATCATTAAGTTCTATGAAAATCATAAGCATTGACAAGACATTCGTAACTAGGAACTGCATGATACTCCTATCCTGGATTTACTTAACACAATCATGACTAGTGACTTCCACTACTTATAAATATAAGTTCATAACTATTAGGTGAAATTCCGTTATATTTTAGCATCAAATTCATGCATGCAAACTAAGTGTGCACCCTTAATCAACATACAAGAATAAGTTATCAATCAAACAGAAAAGTAAATCACATTCATGTTTTACAAAACAATAACTAGATGTAATCAATTCATATCACATATATGTTCATGGCTTTGAATCCACCTCTAGCTAAAAAGAAATTAGTTCCACATGTTCATCATAATTGAAAACCAAATTAAAACAAACATTGGACTAAAACTAAGGTTAGAATACACCTAGGAACGCTCCAACAATCCCAAAGGCCTTGGATGGCAGGCATGGCTCCAAGCTCTTCTTCTCCTTCCTTCCTTGCAAAGCTACGGCATAAAGTGTTTAATTTCTCTGAATTTATCTCTCTATGGTTGTCCCTAAATCTCTGCAGGAACTTCATATATATAGGATTAAAATGGTTGAATCCAATAAGGAAAGGGATTGAGTTGTTTGAATGGATTAGGACTCCAAGAATCAGATGGGAAGTATTTAGAATAGGATAAGGACTCCTGTTGCAGCTAGAGATAAGTTTAGATAATGTTGGATTAAATAGGATAATGTTTGGATAATATGGGATAAGATAAGATAAGATTGGATAAGATAGGATAAGGTTGGATAAGATCTCCTTGTTTTCAGTTGATTCCTTGTCTTCCAAGCCTTAATTTAATTCTTCCAGATTTGTAGCACATTTTTAGCATCATTTGTCACCAAAACCGTCCATCCATTATGCTCCATACACATGCTATCCAATCCAAGTCCAAAACTGCTCTAAAATGCTCCAAATTGACTTTTCTTGCCAACTTTACCATTTAGACCTACAAACACACGAAAATAACTTAAAACACTATAATAAATAGAAACTAACTAAGTAAATGCAAGGAAATAGGTTAACAAAGTCGCATAAATATGCTCCTATCAATTCTGCCAACCGCAGAATCTCCCTTTTCCTTTTATTTGCCTTTCTTTTTTCGTAAAGAAAATTAAAGGGTTTACGTAGCATCTATTCCTCTTTCTTTTCTTCTTTTTCTTTTGCTTTATAACTCAAAGCAATCTATTAATTGGTTCATATTCACATCTTGTTTTTCCTTGGAAATTAAATGCAAATGTCAATGTATGAGTTTTGCACCATAGTTTTTGCTCAATACATATAAATTAACGAAATGCGAATAGGGCAAAAAATAAAGCAATGTATGACGAGAAGAAAACAAAAAATAGTCTTGCAATATTCTTTGAAAAATTATATTTTTGAAGGCTAAACGTAGCCTAAGTTATTTAGCTCACTATGACTGGAGATGACCTAACACCTAGGCTCTTGCATTTGGAAACAACATGAGGATTGCAGGTTAGAGAAGGGTTGATGATTCTAGTATTGCAAATGAGACAGGAGTCTCATGGGATTACAAGAACACCAATAATGTTCTTTTTTTCGGTTGTGAATAATGATAAACATCATTTGCACACACAAAACTGACCATTTATTAGAAAATGTGAGCAAATATGTCATTTTGTACAATATCATTGCCCCAAGAACAAATATTAGAACAAAAACTATCTTGCAACAACTAAATTGAGAAATGGCTAGTTTGTAAGAACTAGAAAAATGATGGTTTTGTTTTTGTTAACCCAATAGCAACGCTTTCTATAGGTCTGTTAGGCAAAGCTTTTCCATAAATGAATCCCAGCCAAAACCAAAACCAAAAAGAAAAAGGAAAAAGGAAAAAGGAAAAAGGAAAAAGGAAAAGTAAAGTAGGCCGACAACTACTTTGGCTAAAGCTAGTAGGTAGGACTGTCCGATCCTTGCCTTGCGAAAGTTAGGTTTACCACCTCCTGGCATGGTTTGGGAGCTTTATTTGTTTAATATCCTCCTGAGAATGCAAGCCTCCGCCGATGTCAATAAAGTGTGGAGTTATAGAAAGATGAGTGTGCGGGGTGCAAAGCCAAGAGTTTGTGCATAGCACCAAAGAGTGCAAACATGTTGAGAGAAGCTCTTCCATCCGATCTGGTCATGACCAACAGAGGGGGAGAGAGAAAGCGATCAGCGTCAACGCTTCTCAAGCATTTGAGGAGTCGAGGACTTGTATATATCATTGCATTTTCTGAAAAGTTATGCATCCGGAACATGGTGTTTGGATAAACTTGGTAAGATCCTTCAATGTAAAGAATTTTCAAAGAAATGATAAGTTTGGCAAATTTTTTACAAGGTGAATCACGGAAGCACAAAAATCAAAGGAAAATTCTGGTACTTCTAAGGGATTCAGCTTGTGAAAAATTGATCAAATCTTTTGTTGCTTTAAATATTATTTACACTCACGTATATTAGCAAGTTCATTCAAACACCATGTTAAGGATGCATAATTTTCACAAAATACAATGATTCAAGTCCTTGACTCCTCAATTGCTTTGAGAAACTTTGATGGTGATATTTCTTTTCCGTTTGGAAGCTCACTATCATCTATGAAGGTTAATCACCTTATGAACCAAATTGCTATACAGATGGTTTGTAAAGTTGTAGCGTGTATCGCCATGAATAGGTAATCTACTCCATATTGTTTGGTACGGTGGTGGTAAGTGGTAACATATTGGGATCTCTCTCTCTCTCTCACTCTCTCTCTCTCTCTCTCTCTCTCTCCCCCCCCCCCCCAATTCATGGTGATATGATGTATTTATACACACACATAAATAGCTGAAAAAGGATTGATGGAACGAAGGCAATTTTGGCTTACCTTGAAACAAAGTTGAAAAAGTTTGAAGGGTGGATTGGTTGTTCCTTTACTTTTTGTTTTATTGGCTTACCTTCATGTATAAGTAGTATTGATACCCTCTCACACATACATATATGTATCCCTACAACATAACTCTGATACATGTTATCATATAAATTCATATGGACACAATATATTAGCAGTATTGAGAAAATCTCTTGATAAAAACAAAAACACAATTGATTTCTGAGCAATATTTGAATACTTATGTCCCTTTCTTAATTGCAATAGTTAGGCTGCAGCAAACAGTAATTCGGTTGCTTGATTATGTTGGGAATAAAAGTTATCAATGCTACGGAAACAGAGAAGTGAGAACAAACTGAACCAGATTCACAAAAACAGATGAGTAAGTCATAGGCCACAACATAAGAAGTTTGCTTGATACCTTTCGTTTCTTCGATCAGTATGCTGCTGTGTTAGTATGTAATATATCTGGATGAAGGAAATTTATTAGAAGTAGAAAGCTGTGATGAAGGCAACTTAGCGTTTCCCAGGCTATTTGGGAGGATGCTGTTTATGAATATCACTGATTTCTATGTGAACCTTGATTGCATGTCCACATTGCAAAAACTTGATCTATCAGGAAGCAACTTTGTTAACCTTCCCACCTGCAATAACAATTTGTTAAATTGCAGGAACTTTGTTGTGTGACCGCAAGCTGTGGTGCCCATGTAATAATGCCGGAGGATGAACACACAAAGAAGAGGTATCAGGGATAACGAAGGTGGTGAAGATAATGAAGGCCGACTGGCCAAGGTCCATGAGGATGAAGATTCTGCATTATGTTTTTTTTTTTTTTCCAGAAGTGAAGCTTGAAGGTTGCTGTTTGGTTCTACCTTTGTGTTTCTGTTGGCGCTTTGCGTGTTCCCTCATCTTGGAGAGAAGGAAAGAAGAAAATAAGGAGTTGCAATCATGATTGAAGGTTGTAATTAAGTTTACATTTGTTTCTTCTTTTGGTGGAAATTTAAGTTCCTTTGCAAAATAAATAGAATACGATCAGACGAGATTATTCTCGATAACAATCTATGTAGGAGGCATAACACCCACCCTTGCCCGAAGAAAGGGGACCAATACTTCCCGGGAAAAAAAGGCTCAGTTAGATTATCCATAAACATATATACTTTCGATAAGTGAGAAAGATGAACTGTATCGTCAACAAGGTTTTTGCTCACGTTTTGATGATTACAAACCATACGATACATACGGAAAGACAACAAAAATATGAATTGTTGTAGGATTACACGAATGAATGACACAAAAAGGAACCCGTGAAAATGTAGAAACTCAAAACCACTCCACATGAATCATGATGGTAAGCATGGTAGTAAAAGTCTATAAGATGTAAAGTACAATTGCCCAAACAGGGTAGACGAACAAAATGATTATGCCAACAGTGTTTGATATTCCGCCAGGTTTGGTGAAAGCATCTCTGAACCCACCGGCTGCCCGGATGTGTTCTTGAAGCAAATAACCTGCGACGAGAAGACATTACAACACCAATCCAGTCGCCCCTCAGAGTGTCCGCAAATAAGCTAGGAGCAACCACTATAAGAAGAATCAACGCTGCCGGCAATTCCAGCCACTCTGGAGGTTATCATCACACAGTTTGTGACCACAATCAGTAAACAGAATGGGATTAGGATAATGTAACAACCATTTTGCTCACCAGCATTATCACTGTATTAATTGCCGTTGGACGAGTTTAAATTTCAAAATTTGCCCAAGTAGACTGGTTAAATCAGTCATCCAACGGCGATTAAAGTAGTGGTAATGCTCACATTAGGAATTAAAACAATATTTTACCTGGGAAACGTTTAGGGAAGAAAAGCCGTAAGACAACACCAACGAAAGCAATCCATTTTCTTACTTCTCCCCTGAGAAAATACAGATTTTTTAGCTATAATCAGGGAGGGTTTAGGGAATAAACCGGACCGAAAACACAGATAACAGGAAATATGTAACTGCTGCACACAGTGTAGAAAGTCACCTGAAGATGTCGAACAATATCGAAGGAAGGGTGAAGAAAATGTAGGGGATCAATTAGGCCTGGCAACGGGTCGTGTTTGTCGTGTTCGTGTTGTTTTCGTGTAACACCTGTTATCTTAACGAGTCGTATCGTATCACACCTATTATCTTAACGGGTCCTTAACAGGACGGGTAAAGTGATCTGACCCGTTATGACCTGCTAAGAAAAATGTATTTTTTTTTCCTTAAATGTGCACATACCGGGGTAAAGCGACCCCGCCCGTTATGACCGGCTATGACCCGTTAAGAAATTTTTTTTTTTTTTCTTAAATTTGCACATACCACACATTGCCACATATATTACTTCAAAACATTAAAACACATTTATTGTTTAAATACTACATCTACACATGAAAATAAGAGCCTAATAAACAAACATCCATACACCCTAGTCTATTACAAAATATTAAATGTGCAAGGATATGCAAAATGAAAGAGTTTTTGTTTTCAAGGTTATGAAGCCTTTCTCAAAAGTTTAAACCTTGCCAATGGAACTCAAAGCTTGGCATGTTATTCCTTTTACAAAATCCTCAATTTTCATCGATCATTATAACATAAGATTTTGTGGTATCCACCAGTGTAAATATTTTAAATTGAAGATCGAATTCATTCATTGTATTCATATAGGGTCAAGGAGTGTAGCTGTCAAAAAATCATCAAAATCAGAGTTAAAATAACCGTTAAATCGTGAATTTTCGTTGATAACCGTTGAAAAGTTTTGTCCCGGTACTTGATCTTTGAATGTTTGTTTTTTTGCGATTTTTGGCATATACGATCTTGAAGCATATACAAACAAGTTTGACGGTTGGATCGTTGAAATTATTTTCGTAGAATGCGTATCCCATCAAAACGATAGATTCACTAACACTTAGAGTTTATTTTTACTTTCATTAAGTATAACATAAGATTTTGTGGTATCCACTAGGGTAAATATTTTAAATTGAAGATCGAATTCATTCATTGTATTCATATAGGGTCAAGGAGTGTAGTTGTAAAAATTCATCAAAAGCAGAGTTAAAATAACCGTTAAATCGTGATTTTTCGTTGATAATCATCAAAAAGTTTTGTCCCATTACTTTATCTCTGAATGTTTGTTTTTTGCAATTTTTGGCGTATGCGATCTTGAAGTATATACAAACAAGTTTGATGGTTGGATCGTTGAAACTACTTTCGTAGAATGTGTATCCCATCAAAATAATAGATTCACTAACACTTCAGAGTTTATTCATACTTTCATTAAGTATAACATAAGATTTTGTGGTATCCACTAGTGTAAATATTTTAAATTGAAGATCGAGTTCATTCATTGTATTTGTATAGGGTCAAGGAGTGTAGCTGTAAAAAATCATCAAAATCGAAGTTAAAATAACCGCTAAATTGTGATTTTTTGTAGAATTTGTATCCCATCAAGTTCAATGTTGTATATTAAGTAGATTTAAATTTATTTATTTTGTACGTATAACACTTAAGAAATTGAATGGTATGTATATTTAAGCTAATCCAGTGGTCACCAATTTTTAATATTTAATTTAATATATATATGTAATTATTATAGTTTTTAGGGGTATAAAATTGTTAAATTAATATATATAATTATTATAATATTTTTTTAGGGTTATAAAATTATAAAATTAATATTTTGCTTATCGTGTATACCCGAACCAACCCATTATCTTAACAGGTGCTTATCGGGTTATCCGATAACGACCCGATTCGTTATCGTGTCAACCTAAACACCTGTTAATTTCGTGTCGTGTCGTGTCGGGTTATCGGGTCGTGTTAAGAAGTGCCAGGCCTAGGATCAATAGCCCTGTAAAAATGTTCGATTTCTAGTTTGTTCGATCCAAGATCAATAGATAGCTACAATAAGCACATAAACAAATAGTTAAGCGTATGTATATTTTCTCAAATTAGTACAAGAAAAATTAAATTGTCACACAAAGAACAATTAACAAAATACAGAACAAACTAAATTAACATAAAAAAATGAACATAAAATTGGTGAAATAACGGGAAAAAAAAAAGAAATAAAGAGATCTAAATTATTGAAAACCAAAAAGAAAAAAAAAAAGGGGTTCAATACAGGATTTGGAAACCCTACATCTCCAATAACTCACAATTACCCAGAAACATATTGGTTATCGTGAATTATGATAACGCCAAAACAAACCATAAAACATAGCATCCAGTCCAAAACAAGGAGAAAGATGACATACATTGTAGCAAAAGAAGCAACCCATTTGAGAAAAGAAGTTCCAAATCCCAAGCTGCCGAGGCGGACGGCGTGGCTGGCAAGCTTCTTAACAGCAGCACCGAGCTCTTTGAAATCGTTGTTGATCAAATCGGCCGCGTCCGGTTCAGTCATCATCTTCAAGTAGCTCTTATTGATTGCCATCACCAAAGTAGAGACAGAGACGGAAAAAGAGTTTACTAGAAAAAGGCAGAGACATTGGGGACACAATTGCTTTTGACCTTATGTTACTGTATTTGTAAAGATCTAAAAATAAAGAGCTGAAACACTGTTAGTGTCACGTGGCCGAGCAACTACACCAATAATATATTTTTTTTTTGGTGAACCGGATACTTCATTGCCAGGGTAAAGATGCCGAAATTACAGAGGAAGCCTATATAGAGGCAAGCAAACAACTTAAACCAAATAAAATCGATTGACCTAAATGAAGTCGCACATCTCCCTACATCGACGCAACGCCAATTGGTCAACCGCCATATCGGCTGATATTGGGATCCAAGACCAACGACAATCTTGGAAAGACTCCCCTTTTTGTCAGTGTATTCCTAAGGCAAGAAATTTTGATTTCAACGAGTCAGACTCAATGATAACTGAAGTCCATCCTAAAGAGATACCCAACTCACATCCATGTAGAATAACCAATGCCTCAACCATTGCTACACATGGAACCTTGATGTTGTATCTGCAAGCTGCCAGGAACCTTCCATTCGAATCTCGTGCCACCTCACGTGCAAAACTAGAGGCCATTTGATAGGAGCATATTTATGCAACTTTGTTAGCCTATTTCCTTGCATTTACTAAGTTAGTTTTTATTTATTAGAGTATTTTAAGCCATTTTCGTGTGTTTGTAGGTTCAAATGGCAAAAGTGGCAAGAAAAGGCAATTTGGAGCATTTTAGAGCAGTTTTTCACTTGAAATGGATAGCACATGCATGGAGCAAGGTGGATGGATGTTTTTGAAGTTCAAAAGAGGCTAGGAATGTGCTTAACATCTGGAAGAATTAATTTAAGACTTGGAAGATAAGGAATCAGCTATAAAGAAGTAAACATTATCCAAATTACATTATCTTATCAAAACCTTATCCAAACTAATCTTATCTTATCCTAATCCTATTTTACCTTATGTCCAGCTATAAGGGGGATTCCTTATCACATTAAACCACTTCCCATCTGATTTAAGGAGTCCTAAAATCATGCAAACAACTAACCATTTTCCCCTAGGAATCTGCCACACCTTGGATAAGAATAATTTGATAGCGGCACAAAGTGTTTTAATGTTTCCTAGAACAAAAAATCCGAAAATTTTTAAAAAAAAAAAAAAGAATCAAAAAACGTTTTGAAAAAACCCAAAAAGAGGCATTTTTAGAGTTGTTTTTTATGTTTGTTTGTGTCTTAGGGTACCTTCCAACACAATGATGAGGATTTGGTTTTTAATTGCATGACTGTTAAAGAAAGTTACAAACATGGATGGAAGTTTGATATGCTCTTTGGTTTATGCTTAGTTGTAGTTGTCATTTACGAATTCACATGTAATCACAAAGGAAAAAAACTCAGTTTTTGTAACATGCTTGAAGGAAGGAACTCAAACTAACGCTACAACCCTGAAAGACTTGAGCTTAATCTTTGTTTGGAGAGTTATTAATCAGTGATATTCTTGTTTTCTAAAGTCGATGCATGATCTCATTATATCTTTGCTTGGTTGCTACTTAGAATGCGTTTTCATCACTATAGATCCAAATACTAGAACTCATGCCTGTTTCATTCAAAGCAAAAAATTGAGTGCATAACATAAAACAAGATGAAGTTGTTAGTTAAAAAACCAAAGCCAAGAAGCCTTACCCTTTGCATATGTATTGTAGGTTTAACCATTTTGAGCCTTATTTAACCTATTTTCTTTGTTAGCCCACATTATCCTTACCTAGCCTAGAATAGGACTATCTATACCCTTGTTCTTAAAGAATAGTGGAGCATGACTTAGAGGGAATTCCCTTTCATCTACAATTGGCAGAAAAACAAGTGTGGGGGAAGGTTTTTCGTTGGAATTCTATGAGGTCATACGTTTTGTTGCCAAAGAAAGAAAAAGCACAAAAGAAACAAGAAAAAAAATAAATAAAAAAAAAACGTGAAAAAGAAAGAAAAGAAAAAGATTTGAGAAATAAGTGCGAATGAACTCACAAGTATTACCTTTCTTTGTTAGCCAATACCTTAGCCCCGTTACAACCCTTAGACTTCTATCTTGATTGTTATGTGTTTCAATATGTGGAGTTTGAAATTGGTACGAGCATATGGTATCCCTAGTGTTGGAAGTATGCCCACAAAGCCACTCATTTGATGTAATAGCTTTTTGGAATACTTAATGCATTAAACTTTTATATGTTTAATGGAGGGCAAAGCTTATTGTTAATCACTATTTATTGTATCTTGTGTTTAAGCAATAAGGGAATCCAAGGAATGTATTTGATCTAAGAGATAAGTGATCTAAGTAAGTTAGATTTTTGAGACCTTTCTTTTATGTTCATTCCTAAAACGTTCCTAGCCATAGGGTTGCCAATTGGGCATTGACAATCCGCTAAGGTTAGTATGTGTTATGTCGACTCAAGTATGGATATGACAAGTCTCAAGTCATTTAGTGTTGGACACTAAGACAAACACATAGGTGCTCGAAAGAGTAATCGAGTACACTGAACTATGATCAAAAGAGAGTTCAAACATACATGTCATGTAAGAACTCGATGGTTACAATATGCAAAGTAGTCCTTTGACCTGAGGCATCATAGATGTCTAATGGTTAGGTCCTTGATCTTTGATCGTGTCAAATGGCATTCCTTTGGAGTGTCCACGACATGGTTGGGGTCAAGCTATCTAGTCATGTAGGCATATGAATGCACAACAAGGGATCTCTAACCTTCCATGGTGGAAGGAGAATACTCTAAGATATGATTCGAGAGTCTTTGGCCAAAGCATATGAATATGACTTAGGAAGTTTGTTCCAAATCTTATTCAAGCGAATCATATAGGGAAGTATCACATTGGATAGTAGACATGAAACAAACTATCACTTCAACAAAGTGATTAAGAGTATTGTATTAGAGAAGGACCGTATTGCATTGTAGTTGTAACTGGATAGGTTCTCCAACCACTTCTACTTAGCTTGGGTAACCATGACATGCTGCTAGGTGTCACTCATGGTTTGTGGAAGCCCTAAAGATTAGCAAACACTAATCTTAAGGGAGAATTGAAATATGGTTTAAATTCACAATCGATAGTTAAGAGTAACATCGCCCACTGCCTCGCTAATTGGAACCTAATAGATCGTACACCGAGTAAGGATGAAAGTGAGGTAATTAAATGAAATGGATAAGCAATTAAATGGTTAATTGAAGTATGGTCAAAGTTAATTAATTAGTTAATTAATTATACGAAACGTTCATATTGGACTTCTAAGTTGGTTTTGGGTTTAGGGGCCCAAAAATGTTTTGGTCCACAAGGCCCATTATGTTTAAGTTGTATGACAACTAAAACAAAATGGGCAATTAGCCCAAACACTTAGAGAGGCCGGCCATTAATAGTGAGGGATACCAAACTTGTGTTAATTACAAGTTTGCCACTCACAAGAAATGAAGTATAAATTCAAAATTATAACTTTATTTTTTTAGGGTTTTTTCTTGATGAAATTAGAAAAAAAAAAAAAAATATTATTCTCTCTATTTCAACAAGGGAGGCCGGCCACTTAGGGAGGGATATCTAGCAATTTCCTCTCCCCTAAGTCATCCACTTTTATCTTCACAATTAATCTTTGGTGTAGAGACTTGGAGACATCAAGCTTTTGGTGTTTTGGAGAACATATCCTCAAATCCTCAAGGAAGCAAAGGAGGTGACTTGAAGGCCCTCCACTTGGGTGAATTCCTTGTGTAATGAAGGATGAGCTACAAGGGTAATGATTCTCTAAATCCTTTCTTCTCTTTAATGTTGTTAAAGAGTTATGGTTCACCATATACTAGGCTTTGAAAGTCATGGGTTTTATGAATTGTTTTTGGATGCATGCCTACTTTAATTTGTTAATAGTTTGCCTATGTATTCAAATGTTCTTTACATGTTCTTAGTAAGGACATAAATTTTCCTTCAAGTGGTATCATAGCCTAGGCCTAGTTTATGGTGGATCCTTTTGGGTTTTGTGATTTTTCATAATATGTGATTTAAATGTTGTAAATGTTACAAGCTTTGTTCTTGCTTTGAATATAAATTTTGTTTGAAAATTTAGCATCTCAAATGTTGTAGATGTAGTTCATATAAGCATGAATATTGGAACTAAAATTTGGTGCCAAGTATTTTGGGATTTTCGGCCAAATCCAAAGGGTGATTTTTTTGGGTTCATGTTAGGCTTGTTAAAATGGTTTTAAAGTGCTTTTTGGAACCCCTAAGTACCCTAGGATATTAACCCTCTTTTGAGTTGTGAAAAATTGAGTTTTTGGTAAGTGAAAACATTCATGGAGCTATTATGAGTTTTCATGAGTGTTCTTCAATGTTCTTGAAGTTCTTGCCAAGAAATTTTTTTTTTTCATAAAGTTTTGATTATTAGTTGATGGGTGATGATTATTGGTGAGAAATGATTAAATGGCTTTAATTATGTCAAAGATATATTTTCTTTTCAAACCATCCCCACCATCTTTAATCTCACCCACCAAAATCCACTTACAAAATCTTTTTTTTATCAAAAATCTCAATGATTCTATCCTTGGCCGGCCACCCCTCTAGTGGGGTACTTTTGTGTAATTATATAAAGTTTTGATACTTTTGTGTATTTGTATTTTGGCCCAAAAAGTTTGTGTTTTTTGCAAAATGGCCCAAATAAAATGAGAACAAAAATTGTTTTGTCTCTTTAATGAGAATTGGATTTTCATTATATTTAGTTCCATTTAAATCAATTCTATGGATCCAAAAACCAATTGTTTAAAGTTGCTTTCTTAGTTAATTTGATTGATTAAGAAAAGAGTGATTATGAACCAAATGCCTCGATAATTGACCTATGTGATTGGTCGCTTAACGTTATGAATGTTTGGGTTTAGTAGTATAGATTTGAATGCAATTTGATTAATTCAAGTTTGTTGTAAAGGGCATAAGTCCTCCAATGTGTTGTAAAAGGGCATAAGCCCTTCTCTTTATTTCATGTATTCCTATTTGTTTAATTGTATGCAAATTGGAATAGTTGGGTCCAACGCCCAATAGGAAATAACGGTTTAATTAGATTAAACGCGTAACTAAAATCAACAAACTATCTACCTAAAACCCAAGGTCCAACACAAGGCTCGTGTTGGATCAAATCAATCGGTTCATAATCATCCTAAAACCTAAAACGACTATATAGTCCATATGAGGATGCAATGCGTTCGTTAGTAGTTCCATATAGTCTCGCTTGTTTCAACGAAACAGTGGGAGTATTATATGCTACTAATTCATATTAACTTGGACCAATAGTTGTGATAGGCCCATGTTCTTTTAATATGATTAAAATGTTTTTGATGTAGCCCAACACTACTCCCTCAAATAAAATGGATATTAAGTTGATAAGCGAGAGATGCTTTGAACATCTCTTCGTAGGCCTTCCATCGTGGTGGACTCCAATCGTTTGTGACTCCTACACCGGCTTCACCCTATCATGGGGAAGTTCAAAGTATGTGCTTACATTCAGGAGGAGTCCATATGTACATACATGATGTGGTGAGGTAGGCAACGAGGATAGCCAACATCGTATCATCGTGAGGTTATTCTTGAACCCCTACACGAACTAAGCATGGTGGGAGTAACTTAACTAAGTGCAATGGTGCCAACATCGTATCATCGTGAGGCAACATTCTCTAGAGGCCAAACAAGATGGGTAATTACAAACGTTGTAAATGAGTAAAGCGTTATTCTCTCATCATTATTTTTGCTAACCAACATCGTATCATCGTGAGGTGGGCTTGGTAATGGTGAGTCTCCCATACCCCGCTAAGAGTTCAATATAACTCTCAGATTCTATTGAGGGATATGGAATTTGCCAAAAATAGTGGGTGGTACTATTTGATTCAAGACCCAATCAAGTAGTTTATCAACAATCTAATACGATTTCTGTTATGTTATGTAGTGAACGACATGCCTAAAATTATACCCACCATTATACTTGACAAAAGGGGCCTTAGGGGCCAACGTTTCCTTGCTTGGTATCGCCACATTGAGAATGTCTCAAAGGTGAAAGACATATTGTATGTACTTAAGCAATCCCCTCCTCATGTACCTCCTAAGAAACTAGCTTCGAAGGAAGAGTGTCATGATTATGCAAGACGCTATAAGGATGACTTACAAGCCAAATGCTTAATCCTCACTTCACTTAGTGAGGAGCTTATGAAGCTACATAAGCACATGGACACTTCATGTGCCATGGTTGAAAGTTTGCATAAGATGCATGACATTGAGACTAGTAAAGTACGATTCTCAAATGTTTGTAATCTATTAAATGCCAAAATGGCAAAAGGGGCATCGGTCCATAAACATGGACAAAAGATGGAAAGGATCTTTCAAGATCTCGAAAGTTTAGGAACTTCCATCGATGGGAAAATGGCCCAAGATTTTTTTCCTTGCATCTCTCTCGGATGATTTCACTAAGTTTATTGTAAACTATAAAGTGAATAAATTGGATCATACTTTTAACGAGATGATTGACATGTGCTGTAAATTTGAAAAAGGTTTCAAAAGGGACAGTGGGAGTGAGAATGAAAACACAAGGAAAAGGTTAAATAAGAAGAAGGCAAGAAAATCCAAAGGAACATGCTTTCATTGTGGAAAGGATGGACGTTGGAAGAAGAAATACAGGGTGCGCATTGCGAGCCTTATGACACGAACTTTTGAAGAGACTATTGTAAACACGAAAAATTCCTGAAACAAGAGACAATAATACGTGTACAAAATATATATTTTGTATTAATGATTTTGGGGTTACAATCTCTTTGTAATTTGGTCCTCTGATTCTATCTTCGTAGGGTGTGGGTTTGTGGATGAGTTGTTGATCCAAAGGGCCGTCGGGGCTTGATCTAAGGATGAACAGTTGATGAATGGATCTTCAAGGGGCGTTGGGCTTGATCTTGAAGAATGGGTGTATGAGCTTGTTGAGGTTGTTGATCCAAAGGGCCGTTGGGGCTTGATCTTAGGATGAACGGATGATGAATGATGAACACTTTCTTCAAGGGGCCGTCGGGGCTTGATCTTGAGTTGGTGGGAGTTCTTCAAGGGCCGTTGGTGCTTGATCTTGAAGGAGGATTTGACGAAGAACGAAGAGTGCTTTCTTGATCCTTCGGGATTTGCTTGAGAGCTTTAGAGTTTCAATGCTTCAAGGTTTTGGTGTGATATCAATTTCCCTACCTTTCTTCCTTTTTTTTTTGAATGCCTTGGCTTCCTATTTATAGAATTCCAAAACTTGATTTTTGGATTTAAATAATCAGATGAAATAAATCATTTCTGCCAGGTATTGACACGTGTCCTATTTGATGACTTTTCCAATTTATTTCGATTTTTCGTTGAGTCACACGCTACATGTAAAATTTATGTGATACGTGAGCGTTGAAATTTTAATTATTGGTCAACATTCATTTCACCGAAATTTTGATGTCTACAAATGCCCCCACTTCAAGGCGCGTCGTAAACATGTGCTTGTCACGTGTAGAAGATGTGTTTTGAAGTCCCTTAATGTAGATGTCAACCCAAGGGCCGTCGAGGCTTGATCTTGAATTGGGCTGGAAATTTCTTCAAGGGCCATCGAGGCTTGATCTTGAGTTCGACTGGAAGATTTTCTGGTTTCCTCCAATCGTTGATTTTCCGCAGGCTTACTCTTGAACTGGGTGTAGGATTCTTTTGGTCTCCTCCACTCGTTGATTTTCCTTTGTGCTACTCTTGAACTAGGCAGCAGGATTCTTTTGGTCTCCCTCGAAGGTCTGAGCTTACTCCTTTTTTCTGTTTCTTTGTTCAATCTCTCCAATTCGTATTGAAGAGGGTTAGAGGATAGCTCAGCATATGTAATTGTAGCTTGTCTCCACATGCTTCAATGTATCATTTTCACTTGCCTTACTTGCTCCCCTTTGCAGAAGTGGTATTTCCTTATGCAGGTTTAGCATTTTCTCTTGTAATATTTGTTCCTGATGCAGGAGTTGAATGCAAACCTTGCATTTGAATGGACCATCACTTCTTGGTGGCAGCGCAAGTTTGAGTGGAGGTTCCGACATATTGCTTTCTCTGTCCTTGTCTTGGCAGGTGAGAACAAGGGCAAAGGAAAAGATAGGGGAAAAGCATGATATGAGATACCTTTGCTTTCGCCCTTGATGATATGAGATACTTTTGCCTTGGTGTCATTTGTTTGCAAGGGCATTCCTGGAGAGGAAGAAAACTGAGCATTTTGAGATGCTTTGCTGGGAGTGTACTCTCGGAGGTGAGGAAGAGTTGGGCATTTTTTTTTTTTTTTTTTTTTTTTTTTGTTTGCAGGTCTGCCTTGCCATAAAAGATGAAGGGCGACATATATAGGGATTTCCCAATAGCAAGTGGTGGTACTGTTCTTTCACCCTTGTCGACAAACGTTTTGATCCCGCAAATCCGGCTTTTTGAAATAGTGACGACTCTTCGATCTTTGAATATGCCTCTTTGATTTCTGAACGACGCCTCTTCGATTTCTGAACGAGCGCCTCTTTTGACAAAGCTGCACGCGTTTTCTGAAAAGCAGAGAAAGCGTCGCCAAACTTTGCGCTTGTCGGCTAAAGATGTGTAGCTGCGATGATGACCTCCACGTGATCTTTTGACAAAGTGGCACCTGTGCTCTGAAAAGCCGAGAAAGCGTCGCCAACCTCCACGTGTTTTCAACTTTGTCAGAGATCTTTTGACAAAGTTGAACGCGTTTTTTGAAAAGCAGAGAAAGCGTCGCCTCACTTACGCCGGAAAATCCAGCTTTTGAGATTTGCAGAGCGATGTCTCTTCACTTTTGAATAAGCGGCCCTTCGATTTCTGAACCAACGCCTCTTTGATTTCTGAGCAAGCGCCTCTTCTTTTTTATAGAGGTATTGATCACCTCTAACATGCACACTTTGAAGGTTGCTCATTCCTGAAAATCATCTCCGGCCTTTTGAGTTTTAACTCCATCCACCCATCTCTTTTAACACTTTTGAAAAAAATGGCTAACCCATCGAACCTTAGCTTAGAATTGAGTCTCAGTAGTGATACGGGCGCGCCGCGTCAAGGTAACGTATGGCGCCCTTCTTTCTTATCTTCTAACGGTCCTCTTACAGGTGAAGACTCAGTGATGCAGGATGCAACAACAGCTACAATAGTAGCTAGGAACCTCCTCACACCAAAAGATAGTAGGCTGCTTTCAGGACGGTCCGATGAGTTGGCCGTTCAAGAGTCCCTCGCTCTTAGTGTTCAGTGTGCGAGCTCTGTGTCCAACATGGGCCAGGCAAGCTGAAGGAAAAAAACCAATTAGTCTCCTTGCAAGCCGTGTATATGCATTGGGAGTCTTGTACCCGTGCATGTACAAATGCTTCTATCACCCTGCCGGCCAAAGACGAGTTCAAGAGCAGTCCAGTAACCCGTGCTTATGTAAATTGGTGGTCAAAGGTATATTATGAGAATTTGGGGATGGCAAGTGGTACCAATTCTTCTCATTCACACCTTAATGTATTGAAGGAGGGGTGTTCTGTAGTTCCTACACAACTGACATCTTTTGATTGCGCGAGTGCTGCTACTTTGCAAGATAGACCAGTGGTTTTAGTCCCTCAACGCCCACGCTTGTCTTCTCAACATCTGGATGTATTTGAAGAGGCTGGTGATGAAGTTGATTCGCACGAAGATGGACTTGTTTTGCAGCAGGGTCAACAAGTTTTAAACAAGCGACGTCTTGAAGGTGCTCAGGCCGATAGCGATGTCAATTTTCGTCACAAGAAGAAAGAAGTGTTTAGGCTCCCTCAACTCGATGGCAGCGTGTTGTTTGAGAAAGACGTATGCATCTTCTTCTCTCTTATGACTTCTTCTGCTTTCATTGTTCTAGCTTTTGTTTCTAACAGCTTTCTTTGTTTTCTTTAGGTTGGGCCTTCTTGTTCTTTTGACTTGGTAACCACAGGTATTCATTCTTATGCGGAGAAGCTATTTGGGGGTGACCTACCTACAGGCGAGGAGATTGGGGATCCACCTGGTACAGAGCTTATCCCAAGTTTGTCAAGTTTCCCAAGTTTGCCGTGTGTGATGCGATATTTATGCGCACAAATTAAACCCTCTTTTTGTCAATTGTAGTGAAGTGTGTAAGTAGGGATCGTTCTGGACCGGGGATTAGGAGGGATTGTTAATCACTTGGATTTTGACTCAAAAACGTAAAAATAATATAAAACACTAAACTAGACTCAAAGAATGTGAAACTAAACGTTAAAACATTAAGACAAACCAAAAGACTCAAAATTCTTTAAAAACACAAACTAAATTGATTTCTAACTAATTTGACAATAAAGTAAAGGGGGGAATGTGTTTGGACGAGATTAAATTAAATGGACAAATTGTAATTAAAGGCAAAACGTAAATATGAATGAGATGAAAATATGGATGATGGAATAGCCAAGGGGTTCATCTCCACACATGTTATACTTGCATACAAAATTGATTCTCAGTTGGTCTTTCGATAAATTATGAAACTCAACACCCCGGGTTAATTAGGTCCGCTTAAATTAACCGTCAAGTTTTCCTAATGTTATTGAATTGGATGACATCATTCGACAACCCAAAGCATTCCTCACAAGTTCCCTACATGAATTGCATAATAGAGATACAAGCAAGAATCATTAAGCATCATGAAAACTATAAGTGTTGACGAGGCATTCGTTACTATGATTGCATGAAACTTATGCCAAGAATTTGTTTAACGCGATTGTTTATAAGCAACCTCCACTACTTGTGAATATAAGTTCATAACGATTAGGTGAAATTCACTTATATTCTAGCGTCAAATTCATGCATGAAAATTAAGCGCGCATTCTTAATAAACATACATAAATAAGTTATCAATCAAACAGTTAAACAAATTGAATCCACAACTTATGAAATTCCAACGAAAGTTAATCAATTCATATTGCAAATATAAACATAGTTTCGAATCACCCCCTAGCTAAAGGGGGTTTAGTTCCTCATAACTTTGAAATCAAAGAAACACCTAAACATTCCAACAATTCAAAACTTTGAATTGTATGAACGTTTAAGCACTCTTTTCTTCCATTTCTCATACGTACAAAACAAAGAGAATTAAAATGAAACTTTGAAATCAAAGAAACACCTAAACATTCCAACAACTCAAAACTTGAATTGTATGAACGTTTAGGCACTCTTCTCTTCCTCGTTGTTGTAGCACAAGGTTTAAGGATAGGTTGGTTGGGGGGATGGAAGTGTTGGGGAATTATGGAAATGGATGAGGATTGGTGGAAATGGAAGATGGTTTTTGGATTCTAAGGGAGAAAGGAATGTGTTTGTGGTGTGTTGTTGTGTTGTGAATGAGATGATTTTTGAATGAATGAATGCAAGGGTATTTATAGGAGGAGTGGAGATGTATATGGCTATTTGTTTAAGGTGTTTGTGGTTGCAATGATGAAGAATTGCATGTGGAAATAAAAGGGAAAATGTGGTGAAATGATGAAGTAGGAAGGTGGAAATGCATGTGAGATGTTGGAAAGGAAATGGGAATATGAGTAGGCCATGGCATGGGAGTTGTTTTGTTGGTGTAAATGTGCCATGGTTGCAATGATGAAGAATAAAGGGTGCATGTGGGGTGGAATTGAATGAATGCAAAGTGAATGAATAATGAAATGAGTTAAATAGGGAGAATGTGGTGAAATGATGAAGTAGGAAGGTGGAAATGCATGTGACTTGTTTGTGGAATAAATAATGAATGGTGGAATGATGAAGAGTTGCATAAAGAATGCATGTAGGGTTAGCTAGGTTGGCTTTGTTTGGGTGCATGTGTGTTAATGGTGGTTTTGCATGTGAATTGATGGATTGTTTTTGATGGAATGGATGGTTCTTTGCATGGCTTTTGAAGTGATTGTGGGCTTTGGAATTGGAAGGAAATGCATGGCCTTGGGGTTGGTTTAAGAGAGAATGGGCTAGGCCCTTTTTTTTATGTCCAAAATGAATACAAGGCCTTCAAATTCGTCCAACACTTTGGCTCCAATCATATGCTATCCATTCCAAGCCCAATTTTGCTCCAAAATGCTCCAAAATGCATCTTTTTGCTTCCTTAGCCATATGAACCTAAAAACACACGAAAATGGCTTAAACTACTAAAACAACTATGAATTAACAACATAGATGCACGAAAACAAGCTAAGTAAGTCGCCTAAATATGCTCCTATCAGTGTGTAGGTGGAGGCATGCAAGATCCCGTCATGCATTCTATACCTTTGCCAGCTAGCTCTGAGATCTCTCTGAGAGGGCCAAACCTCAGTGGTACTGAGCAGCTTATTCATCGCATCAATCTTCGTGCGGCAATGGATATCAAGAGCCATATTGAGGGGAGGATTTCGAAATGCCCGTCGGAGGACCTTGCGTTGCTTAAGGAGGACTTGTCGAAACTTATTTCTGCAATTGACAATCTTAACATTGATTCTTCATCCTTAAAGATCAAAATTGCTGAAATTATGGCCGCCTCAACTGAGTATTCTTCCTTGCGTGTTATTTCCTTGAAGAAGTTGAGTCCAGATGTTAGAGCTCACCAACTTGCTGCAATAGACTTGTCACTAACCCAGGCCCGGTCTTCTCAGCAAGCTGCTTCGGGAGATCATCAATCTACAGAGACTTCTTTAGCTTCCGTCCGGGTACGTCTAGATATGTTGATGCAAGAACAAGAACAGCTGGGCATCGAGGCATCAAAACTTGAAAGTGTTCTCGGGGAGCAGGGAGCTACACTTTCTCAATGCCAAGAGGAGATTTCACGCCTAGAACAAGAGAAAGACATGGCTATGGAGTTGCCCATCCTGTCTCTCACCGAGGTAGAGACTTTGAAGGCTTTAGAAGGCTTGCTTGAAGACCGCCTCCTTAGTGTTAGGGACATAGTTTTCGAGTAGTGTCTTCTGCCCTTTTTTCTTTTGTAATCAGACTTTTTCCTTTAAAGAAATAAAATGTTTGCATTCTTGAATTTGCTCTTTATTCTTCAAAGTGTTTTTTATTTTTTATTTTGATGTGACTGTACTTGAAGTTTTGAAGTTTCAAGTTGCCTACGTACTCTTCCAAAGAAGAGATCAAGTCATAACGTAGTTCAAATGAGTGATGGTTTTGATGATGATTTTGCCGTACACAGTTTATGCTCTTGCAGGCCAGGAGCGTGGGGCGTTTGCTTTAGGGGTAGTAGCGCTTCAAAAATCTGCCGTTGATGGGGCCGATCTTCAACCCGTCTTCTGCCATGATTAAGTAAGCGCCATTGGTGTAGATCTCTTGTATCACGTAGGGTCCATCCCACTTTGATGTGAACTTGCTTTTTGTCTTATGAGTTGTAATGATAGGCCTACGCAATGCCAGCACGAGATCTCCGGCTTGGAAAGACCTTGGGCGGATTTTCTTGTTGAATGCCTTGGATAACCGTGCTTGGTAGCATTCCAAGTGTTGTTGAGCTTCGAGCCTTCTCTCATCCAGCGCTTCCAACTCCTGAAGGCACAACTTTGCATTTTCTTCATCAGTCAAGCCTTCTTGTATAGCCATCCTTAGTGAGGGGATTTGACTTTCGAGCGGTAGAACAGCTTCTACACCATATACGAGAGAATAAGGTGTAGCTTGGGTAGGAGTCCTATGTGTAGTCCTATATGCCCAAAGTGCTTCACTTATTCTTTCATGCCAGTCTCTCTTTGTTCGGCCGATTACCTTTTTCAGGAGGTTGCACAGCGTCTTGTTGAATGCTTCTGCGAGGCCGTTGGCCGGAGCATGATACATGGAAGACTTGTGCTGCTTGAACTTGTATTTGTCGCAAAGCTCGTCCACGAGTCGGTTGGAGAACTGCTTTCCGTTGTCAGTGATAATGTAGCGAGGCACCCCATATCGGTGGATGATATGCTCCTTGATGAAACGAACAACAGTTTCCTTTTTTACTTCCCTTAAAGGTATGGCTTCAGCCCACTTGGAGAAGTAATCTGTTGCAGCTAGGATGTAAGCTTCCCCTGCAGATGACTTTGGCGTAATTGGTCCTACAACGTCCAATCCCCATGCGTCGAACGGCCATGAAGCAACTGTAGGGTGTAATGGTTCGGGCGGTTGATGTATGAAGTTGGCGTGGAATTGGCAGGCTTGGCACCTTTTGGCATGTTCCAGGCAGTCCTTCACCATGCTCGGCCAGTAGTAACCCATTCTTTTAAGCCAGAAATGTAGCTTTGGTCCAGACTGATGTGCCCCACACACACCTGAATGTGCTTCTTCCATGGCTTGATTAACTTCTTCCTTACCTAGGCATCTCAGGAGCACTCCTTCAAAAGAGCGTCGGTAGAGTGTTCCTTTGTAGTAAAGGAAGCGAGGTGCTCGTCGACGTATTTCGGAACGGTGTCTAAGATCATCTGGAAGCTTTCCGTGCTCTAAGTAGTCGATCAGCGGCTGTCTCCACTCTTCAGCATCGACTGGAAGTACTGAGATGACATTTGTATCATCTAGTGACATTTCATTAACGAGCGGAATCACCCACCTTTGGCAAACTGGCACGTCTGCAACTTCCTCTTTTCCTAGTGTCATACTCGAGGCTAGATTGGCGAGAGCGTCTGCCATTTGATTTTCCTTTCTTGGCACATGTTCTAGTGTCACAGCTTCGAACTTTTGTAGCAGTTGGGTCGCTAGCCGGAAGTATGGGACGAGATCATCTTTTCTCACCTCATATTCAGTTAAGAATTGATTGATTATGAGCTTGGAATCGCCATACACCTCAAGAGCTGTGATTTCCATGTTGATCGCCATTTGGAGCCCGATTATCAATGCTTGGTACTCAGCAACATTGTTGGAGCATAGCTCATTCAGTTGGAAGGAGTAAGGTAGTATTTGCCTTTGTGGCGTCATGAATACTACTCCTGCCCCCGCTCCGTCTGCTCGTGCGGATCCATCGAAGAACAACGTCCATGTTGGGAAAATATCGATGTAGAACACCTCTTCGTCAGGCAAGTCGTCTGAGATTTTCCAATCAGCCGGGATTGGATGATCGGCAAGGAAGTCTGCTAGCGCTTGTCCCTTGACGGCTTTAGCTGAGACGTAGATGATCTCATATTGATTAAGAAGCAAAGCCCATTTAGCGAGTCGCCCCGTCAAGACTGGCTTAGACATAACGTATTTGACAGGGTCGGCTTTAGCAACCAAGTGGATGGTGTAAGCATGCATGTAATGTCTGAGTTTCTGAATGGCAAACACCAAAGCGAGGCACATCTTTTCTATTGGGGAATAGTTCAACTCAGCGCCGGTGAGAGTCCGACTGAGGTAGTAAAGTGCTCCTTCTTTTTGAGATTCATTCTCTTGCGCCAAGAGTGCTCCGATTGAATTTTCCTGAGCAGCAATATACAATATGAGTGGTTTCCCGGGCACAGGTGCCCCCAGGACAGGTGGACTTGACAAATATTTCTTTATGCTTTCAAAAGCATTATGGCACGCTTTGTCCCATACGAATGGGACATCTTTCTTCATAAGGCGACTGAACGGTTGACAACGCCCTGCGAGGTTGGAGATGAAGCGTCTAATGAAGGCTAGCCGTCCTTGTAGACTTTTCAGCTCATGCAGGTTTCTTGGCTCGGGCATGCTTTGAATGGCCTTGATCTTTGATTGGTCTACTTCAATACCACGGTGTTTGACGATGAAGCCGAGGAATTTTCCAGAGGTGACGCCAAACGCACACTTTAACAGGTTCATCTTGAGGTTGTATTTTCGCAGCCTTTCGAACACTATTCGCAGATCTTTCAAGTGGTCTGATCTTTTCTTCGTCTTAACCACCACATCATCTACATAACATTCTACGTTCTTGTGTAGCATGTCATTGAAGATTTTCTGCATTGCGCGTTGATACGTAGCTCCAGCGTTCTTCAGACCAAAGGGCATCACCTTGTTGCAATAGATACCTTTTGGAGTACGAAAGGCTGTTAGCTCCTCGTCTTCGAGGGCCATGCGAATTTGATTGTACCCAGAAGAGCCATCCATGAATGATAATGCCTCATGGCCAGTGGTTGCATCCACCATGATTTCAATGATTGGCAAGGGGAAGTCGTCCTTTGGGCAAGCATCGTTGAGGTCCCGGAAGTCTACGCAAACACGTATTTGTCCTGATTTCTTAGGGACAATGACGATGTTGGAGATCCACTTGGGGTATTGCACTTCTCGAATAAAGCCTGCTTCGATTAGCTTGTCGATCTCGACCTCGATTTGTGGGATAAGCTCAGATCGATAGCGTCTTTGAGTTTGCTTTATCGGTCGTGTTCCAGGCCTGACCGTAAGATGATGAACAGCGATGATAGGGTCCAGGCCTGGCATTTCTATCTCATCTGTACTTAATAATGCACTTACGAAGATAGGCTTTGGTTCCTCGCTTGTACCTAAGTTGAGTTCCTTGAGATCATCGACCGTGGCTTGCCCCCCATCTTCGAGCTGTGGTGGTGCAGCAGTGACATCTTCCTCGGGGATTTCGTCTTCTTTACCTTCTTGAACCGTGATGTGGAAAACATCTTGGATCTCCTCTTCAGTACTGTCTTCTCGAGCTTGTTGGCATAAGGATTGTCTGGTGTGGATGATAGTACGCCTTCTTACTTTCAGTGGTCCCTTTGTGTCGACCTCTAGGATTGCTTGGCGCTTCATCCTTGAAGGAATCAAGCTTCGAACGTCATCTTTTTCTCCTAACCCATCGAGCTTTTCTTCCTTTGGTGTTGTCTTCCTCTTTCCAAAAGGCTTCTCATTATCTTCAAATTTTTCTGAAGCTGATTGTCGCAGAGGAGAGATAACTGTGTTGCTTTGTTTCTTAAGCTTTAACAACCTTTCAAAAGCAGAGCTTTGGGATGTTGGCGCGTTAAGCCTCTTGAAGACAGAGGTTCGGTCTTGGCCACCAATGCGATTAAGCACTGAAGTTCTGGAGCTTGAATGGCTCATCCTATCGAAGACCGACGTCCGAGGGGAGGGTTTAGGCTCTTCTTGATCTTGTTCAATGCTCACACTGATGTGTTGAGCGCTAGTGTTTTTCACTTTGTTTGAAATCATCACAGGTGCATTTGGTGTGAAACCAAGTCCGGCTTTGTTGTTGTCAACTCCGTAACCATGCTCCTTCAACTTCTTTTGAGTTTTGGTGAGGTTACGTTCTTTGTCATTGACAGTGTTTGAAACCTTCTTTCCAGCCACCGCAGAAGAAGCGAAGTCGTACCCGGCCTTTGACATGAGTTTGTAGGCGTTAGGGTCGAAACCTTCCTCGGTCCTTTTGGTTGGAAGAAAGCTTGATTCTACCTTCTTTGGTAGAGCTTTTATGAAGCCTTGTGGTAGTCTTGCGACCTTAGCATCCCCTAGCTGTGTCAAAGGCAAAACTGCATTTGTCTTGAGCAACTTCACATTATCCGCGTGCCACTGTGTGTCGGCTTTTCTTGTTCCAGTTTCAAATGGAGATTCACCATTCTTTCTTCTTGACATCGGGATATATCGGAATATGGGTGCGTTCAGTCCCTCTGACGGCATCCTACTCCCTTTAGTTGTTGCAGGTTTAGCAAACTCGTCATCGTCTTTGCTTGAAGATTGCACAGTCTGCTCTTTTTGCTTTTTAGGCATGACTTGCCACTCCTGCTTTTTAGGTGCTGCTTTGCCCGTGGATTTGATATCTTCCGGAAGGGCTTCGGGTACCACGTCTTCATCCATGTAGAACTTGGCGTCTGCAAAGTGTGATTCGGCTTCGGTGAATGGCTTGGTATCACCTTGGATCACCTTCATTCCTTCTCGGTAAAATTTTAGGCATTGGTGAAGGGTGGACGGCATTACCCCATTTGCGTGGATCCAAGGTCTTCCTAAGAGCAAGCTGTAGGAAGTTCTTGCATCAATCACGTGGAATATTGTGCTTGATTTGAGCTCACCAATGGTCATCTATACTCGGATCATGCCCATCGCCCTTTGTCCTCCTTGGTTAAAACCCTGGATCAGCAGACGGGTCAGGGATAGTTCATTCACCTTGATACCGATTATGGTCATTGTTGATTTTGGCATGATGTTTATGGCCGACCCACCATCCACAAGCATGCGGTTGACTTTGTATTCCCTTACGTACCCTGAGACGAAGAGAGGACGGTTGTGAGGCTTTGATCCCAGCAGTAAGTCTTCGTCAGTGAAGTTAATTGTGTCATGGATGGCACAACATGTGGCACATTCATGTGGCTGAAGCTTCAAGCCTTCGTCGTTACTTTCTCGCACTTCGTGATCACCGGGACCTGCCAAGACTGCTGCTAGTGCTCTTCGTATCTTTTTTGGCAATGGTAGCGCTTCCTCGATGCTAAAGTGTGTTGGCAGACCTTCTTCAGGTGTGAGGGTCTTTTCTACCTCAGTGGCGATAGGTTTTCCTTTTGAGGGCTCTTCTATTTCTACTTCAACCATGTGACAGGCCACGGTAGTGCACTGTTGGAAAAAGTCATTCGGGAAGTACTCACGCAAGGAAACGGGAATGCGTGGCTCCTGCTCCATAGGTTCCCTAGCATATGTTGTTTTATTATGCTTTATGTTTCTTTTAGGCTTCGCATTGTTGCGGCCGTGGTGATTTCTTCTTTGTTCCACATTT
The DNA here is from genome assembly GCF_019419815.1 of Pyrus x bretschneideri. Lineage (NCBI taxonomy): Eukaryota > Viridiplantae > Streptophyta > Magnoliopsida > Rosales > Rosaceae > Pyrus > Pyrus x bretschneideri. Next base: position 2,125,930 of record NW_025999810.1, read on the forward strand.
GGCTGTATGACTCGTGGTCTTGGTTTCCTTGTCTTTTTGTAGGTTACCAATATCCATCCTTCTTCATTATCAGCATGTGCATCTTGGTCGCTTCTTTCCAGTGATGGTTGTGTAGGGGGTGCCGTGCAACTTGAGCATTCACGGGAACGGTCAGGTGTCGTTTGGAGAGGCATAGGATTAAACGATCCAAACGCAATTGTAGTGGTATGCGTTGCGGTCGTTTCCTCAAGATCGAGCTCAATTTGCCCTTGTTGTGCTAGCTTCATGATGAGTTCTTTAAGAACGAAGCACTTGCCAACAGGATGGCTCACAATACGATGGTACTTGCAGTACCTAGGATCGTTTGTGCGATTCATTTCTTCAGGACGCTTGCATTCGGGTAGCTCAATCACCTTTTTTTCCAGCAAGTCATCTAACATGGCAGCCATGTCAGAGTCAGGAAAAGGGTACGTTTTCTGTTCCAACTCTCTCAAGGTGCTCTTGTATCTGTCTTGGGTGTGAGGAGGCTCACTTGTCTTTATCTCCTTCACTTTCTTCTTGGAGGAGATCTTGATGGGCGCTGAGGAGGTCTTAATGGGGGTAGTGTTGACGGTGAAAGCTTCTTTAGCGGGCTTCTTCCCGGTCTTGTCTACATTTGGGGCAAATACTTTATCCTTATTGAAGTTAGTAATCGGTTCCTTTTTCCCGTGATTAGCGATACTCAGCTCCATGTCGTGGGAACGAGTTGCTAGTTCTTCGAATGTTCTTGGTTTTATGCCTTGGAGGATGTAATGTAACCCCCAGTGCATGCCTTGAACACACATCTCAATGGCAGAGGTTTCAGAAAGCCGATCTTTGCAATCCAGACTTAAGGAGCGCCATCTATTTATGTAGTCGACGACAGGTTCATCTCTCCACTGTTTCGTACTGGTCAGCTCTAGCATGCTTACAGTACGACGAGTGCTGTAGAAACGATTGAGGAATTCCCTTTCTAGCTGGTCCCAACTGTTGATAGACTCAGGTTCGAGGTCAGTGTACCAATCAAAAGCGTTACTTTTCAGCGAACGCACGAACTGTTTGACTAGGTAGTCTCCCTCTGTCCCAGCATTGTTGCAAGTTTCAATGAAATGGGCGACATGTTGCTTCGGGTTGCCTTTTCTATCGAACTGCATGAATTTTGGGGGCTGATAACCCCTTGGCATCTTCAAAGCATCAATCTTCTTGGAGTAAGGCTTTGAGTACAGTACGGAGTCATGCGAGCTTCCTTCGTACTGTGTCTTGATAGTGCTTGCAATCATCTCCTGTAGTTGCTGGATAGAGAGAGATCCCATGGACGCTGTTGCTTGGTCTAGTTTCAGCTTCTCTTCAACTTTCTCTGCTGGAGGCTCCTCTTCTTCGTTGACTTCTTTCTTTACTAGGCCAACATTTGGGTCGACTTTCACGTCGGGCTGCGCATCTAGTTGGTTGACGAGTGCGGCAATCTGCAAGTCCTTCTCTTCCACAGTCCGTGTGAGCTTTGCAATTTCTTCATTCATCTGAGCTAGCTGCTCCTCGATTGAAGTTGCTCCGTGGGTCATGACTTGCATGGTTGTACTGCCGCTCGAATCAGCGTCGGAGAGTAGGGACTCTGAGTATTTCCTCGGGCTCTCCCCTTTTGATGCCCTTAGCAAGGCTAGGGTGATCACAGGCTCATACCTCAGGTGCTCTTGTTCCTTTGACAGAGTTAATGCAGGGGCGGAAGCTGCGGCAAAAAGATCTCTTGCCTTACTTCGGGTTATGATGCTCGAAATATCACCACTTGCGGTGATCATGTTCTTGTTCTTTGCTTTGATTGCAGGAACAGCTTGATCCTTTCTTGATGCCATTTGCGTTTTTTGATGATTTGAGGATAAAGATGAGAGGTAGAGATTGTCCCACTGGGCGTGCCAAATTTGTAAACACGAAAAATTCCTGAAACAAGAGACAAGAATACGTGTACAAAATATATATTTTGTATTAATGATTTTGGGGTTACAATCTCTTTGTAATTTGGTCCTCTGATTCTATCTTCGTAGGGTGTGGGTTTGTGGATGAGTTGTTGATCCAAAGGGCCGTCGGGGCTTGATCTAAGGATGAACAGTTGATGAATGGATCTTCAAGGGGCGTTGGGCTTGATCTTGAAGAATGGGTGTATGAGCTTGTTGAGGTTGTTGATCCAAAGGGCCGTTGGGGCTTGATCTTAGGATGAACGGATGATGAATGATGAACACTTTCTTCAAGGGGCCGTCGGGGCTTGATCTTGAGTTGGTGGGAGTTCTTCAAGGGCCATTGGTGCTTGATCTTGAAGGAGGATTTGATGAAGAACGAAGAGTGCTTTCTTGATCCTTCGGGATTTGCTTGAGAGCTTTAGAGTTTCAATGCTTCAAGGTTTTGGTGTGATATCAATTTCCCTTCCTTTCTTCCTTTTTTTTTTTGAATGCCTTGGCTTCCTATTTATAGAATTCCAAAACTTGATTTTTGGATTTAAATAATCAGATGAAATAAATCATTTCTGCCAGGTATTGACACGTGTCCTATTTGATGACTTTTCCAATTTATTTCGATTTTTCGTTGAGTCACACGCTACATGTAAAATTTATGTGATACGTGAGCGTTGAAATTTTAATTATTGGTCAACATTCATTTCACCGAAATTTTGATGTCTACAACTATTTCTGTCATAGAGAGTGCTTTTACAGTGAGCTCTAATTCCTGGATATTTGATTCAGGTGCTAGTCAACATATTTGTAATACGATACAGGGACTAGCAGGGAGCAAGACACTGCGCAATGGGGAGATGGTTGTGCGAGTTGGGAACGGCGCTAAAATCTCTGCAAAAGCAATAGGCACCTACATGCTTAACCTACCCTCTGGGGAAGTCCTGGAACTTAAAAATTGTTTATATTTTCCTTCATGTATAAAGAATTTGATTTCTATCTCTAAGCTTTTACGAGATGGGCACTCAGTATTGTTTGACAAAATGAGTTGCACTTTATACTTGAAAGGTCGTATTATCTCTCATGGTAATATGATAGAGGGACTTTTTCACCTAGAGACGAATAGTGGGATGCACTGTATTGAAAGCGGGAATACCTCAAAACCCAAAAGGGCTAGAGAAGAAGTTAACCAAGAAAGGATGTGGCATGTTAAACTTGGACATGTGAACCCTGAAAAGATTCGCAAGATGTCGAAAGACGGATATGTCCGCCTATTAGGTAATGACCAGATGGGTACTTGTGAATGCTGTTTGAAAGGAAAGATGACCAAATCTCCATTCACTGGGAAAGGAGAGCGTGCCACTGAAATTCTAGGGTTAATCCACACTGACGTATGTGGACCTATGTCTACTACGTCGAGAGGAGGTTTCTCCTACTATATCACATTCACCGACAATCACTCTCAGTTTGGCTATGTGTATCTTATAAAGTACAAGTCAGAATCCTTTGAAAGGTTCAAAGAATTCAAGAATGAAGTTGAGAAGCAAACTGGGAAACAGATAAAAATCCTAAGATCAGATCGAGGGGGTGAATATCTGAGTAATGAATTCCTAGATTATCTCAAAGAGTGTGGAATAATATCACAGTGGACTCCACCGGGAACTCCACAACTTAATGGAGTTTCTGAAAGGAGAAATCGAACCTTGATGAACATGGTTCGTTCTATGATGAGTTCCGCTGATCTGCCAGTAACATTCTGGGGATACGCTCTATATACAGCAGCTTACTTGCTTAATAGAGTACCTTCCAAATCAGTTTCACAAACGCCCTATGAGATATGGCATGGAAGAAAGCCAAGTCTTAATCACATTAAGATTTGGGGTTGTGAAGCATATGTCAAGAAGCTTGAAGCTACTAAGCTCGAAGCGAGATCAGTAAGGTGCTATTTTGTGGGATATCCTAGAGAAACTATGGGATATGAGTTCTACCATCCTGACGACCAGAAAGTCTTTGTCGCCAGAACTGCTAAGTTTCTAGAGGACGAATTTGTTCTCAAAGGAACTATAAGTAAAACGATGGAAATTAATGAGATTAAAGATGAAACACAAACAAGCACAAGACATATTGACAACCCTGTTCCTGGACCCCAAGCTCCACGTAGATCTGAAAGGGTTAGTAAGCCACCTAAGAGGTATGGCTTAAACAATGACTTTGCGGAATTGTACCTTCTGGGTGACAATGACACAAAGGAGGACCCTAGGGACTACAAAGAAGCAATGTCCGACATTGATTCAAAGAGATGGCAAGAGGCCATGAAATCCGAGATGGATTCCATGTATCAAAATCAGGTCTGGACTCTTGTAGACCCTCCAGAAGGTATAGTACCTGTTGGAAACAAATGGGTCTTCAAGAGGAAGATAGGCGTTGATGGGAACGTGGAGACTTATAAGGCTAGACTTGTAGCCAAGGGTTACAGGCAACGAGAAGGGATTGACTATGAAGAAACTTTCTCTCCTGTAGCCATGATTAAGTCCATTCGGATTTTGCTTGCTATAGCTGCGTACCATGATTATGAAATCTGGCAAATGGACGTGAAGACGGCCTTTCTGAACGGCTACCTAGAGGAAGAGCTTTATATGGCTCAACCCGAAGGTTTCGTGTCCAAGTCTGCAAAGACTAAGGTATGCAAGCTTCTGAGGTCCATTTATGGACTTAAGCAAGCCTCAAGGAGCTGGAACATTCGTTTTGATACTGAAATCAAATCGTTTGATTTTACTCAAAACGAAGATGACAATTGTGTTTATCAAAAGGTCGTAGGGGATGCAGTGGTATTTCTAGTGTTATATGTAGATGACATATTACTATTCGGGAATGACACTGCAGTACTTTCTTCTGTAAAAGTGTGGTTGTCCAAAACCTTCCACATGAAAGATCTAGGAGATGCATCTTATGTACTTGGGATAAAGCTCTATCGTGATAGAACCAGAAGACTAATTGCATTATCCCAATCTATGTACATTGATAAGGTGCTAAGTAGGTTCCAGATTGAACAATCTAAGAAAGGTTTTCTTCCTATGAGACATGGAATTCACCTTTCTAAGTCCATGGGACCTAAGACTCCTGAAGAGATACGGCAAATGAATACTATTCCTTATGCTTCCGCCATAGGAAGTCTCATGTATGCCATGATATGCACAAGGCCTGATATCGCATATGCTGTGAGCATTACTAGTCGATATCAATCTAACCCAGGATCAGAACACTGGGCAGCTGTCAAGACGGTCCTTAAGTACTTAAGAAGAACTAAGGACATGTTCCTCGTTTATGGAGGAGCGACAGAGTTGCGAGTGGAAGGCACGCAGATTTCCAATCTGACGTCGATGATAGAAGTTCCAACTCCGGATATGTATTCACTCTGAATGGTGGGGCTGTCAGCTGGAAAAGCAAGAAACAAAGTGTAATTGCTGATTCCACGACAGAGGCTGAATATGTCGCTGCAGCTGAAGCCTGCAAAGAAGCGTTCTGGATGAAGAAGTTCATCACTGAACTTGGAGTGGTTCCAACCATTACATCACCAGTAACTTTGTACTGTGATAATAGTGGGGCGATAGCTCAAGCCAAGGAACCCAGGGCACATCAAAAGAACAAGCATTTTGATAGGCGCTTTAATATCATTAGAAGATATGCTGTCGAGGGGAAAGTCAACATCCTCAAAGTTGCTTCAGCCGATAACGTAGCAGATCCACTAACGAAGCCAATGTCTCAAATCCAACTTGACCGCCTGATAGGAGCATATTCATGCGATTTAATTAGCTTGTTCTCGTGCATTTATGTTGTGTTTACTTAGTTGTTTTAGTGTTTAAGGCCACTTTTGTGTATTTTCAGATTATAAGGCCAAAGTGTGCAAGAAGATGCAAATTGGAGTCTTTTGGAGCGAAAGAGGAATGAATGAGTTGAAGACTTGAAGAAACGACGAATTCCTACTCCAACGATGAATTCTTACCAAAACGAGGAATCCTACTCAAACAAGGTTTCCTATTTTAGGAAAGTTAACCCTAAGTTTCCCGTTTTGGTAACCTTTCCTAATCTTCAACGTCCGTATTTTCTAGCCACTTTGAAGTCCTTGTAGGCGCTTTAGGACACAAAACGAAGGCCCTAGCCCAAATTCTAGCCCTAAGCCGTGGGCCTTAGCCCAATTCCCTATCCTTACCGTGCAAGGGGGGGCATTTAGGCCCAAATCCATGCTTCTAAACCCTAGCCCTCTAACCTTGCAGCCACCTTGCCCTTTCATTTCACCCTAGCCGTCACTTTTCATTCTCCCATTCAGTTTCTCATCCTAATTCTCTCCTAAACTAAACCTAGCCGCACCCTAGGGGTTCCAATTATTCAGCCACACATTTTCAGCCGCAAATCCCATCTAAAAAACCATTCACCCTAATTCATTCTTCCATCCGCAATCTTCCCATTGATTTTCACCCTAATAACCCAAGAATCCATCTCAGCCGTACCTTGTTCTTAACCCTAGAGACTACACACATATTCATTCAGCCACCACCCTAATAATCCTAATCCCCTCTAATCCGTGCACTACCATACCCTAATACACTTCAATCCGCAGCCACATTCACAACCCCCCAATCCGTGCACTCCCACATATCTCCCATTCATTCACAAACCGTAAGGCCCTAACCCTAACACACCATTCATACACTCATCATCCCATCACCTTAATTCTCCCATTCTCTCAACCAGCCGCATCCACCATCACCAAAAACCCATTCAAACCCGTGCATATCCCAGCCATTCCAGCCACTTCCAAGCCTTGCCGCAGCCATCTCCACCACTCCTCACACAATTCCACACCATTCCCCACCTTTTACCACCATTGTCGCACCCCTAAATCATCCTAAACCCATCAATAACCCAGAAATTCACCCAAAATCATCCTACACCATCTCTGCCGCAGCAAGAAGAAGAGGAAAGAGGAGCTTCGACGCGCACCAATTCACTTGGATTCGTTGGGCGTTCTAGGTGTAATCAATCCTTTGTGCTTTATGTTTAAATTCATTTGTAATTCTCTTTTTGTGAACATGAGAGGCTAAATCCCCCTAGTTAGCTAGGGGGTGATTCGAAACCATGTTTATGCTTGCAATATGAATTGATTACTTTTGGTTGGAATTTCATGAATGTTGGATTCAATTCGTTTACCTGTTTGATTGATAACTTGTTTGTGTATGTTTATTGAGAGTGCACGCTTAATGTTCATGCATGAATTTGACGCTAGAATATAAGTGAGTTTCACCTAATAGTTATGAACTTATATTCACAAGTAGTGGAGGTTGCTTATAAACAATCGCGTTAAATGAATTCTTGGCACTAGTTTCATGCTCATCATAGTAACGAATGCCTCGTCAACACTTATAGTTTTCATGATGCTTAATGATCTGTGATTGTATCTTTATTGTGCTTTTCACGTAAAGGACTTTTGGAGAATGTTTTGAATTGCGTTGCGCTAACCCATCCAATTCATTAACTTAAGGAAAACTTGACGGTTAATTTAAGCAGACCTAATTAACCCGGAGTGTTGAGTTTCATAATTCATCGAAAGACCAACTGAAAATCAAAGTGTATGCAAGTGTGACATGTGTGGAGAAGAACCTTCTAGCTAGCATTCATCCATAATTTCATTCAATTCATCTTTAGAATCTGCCTTAATTTACAATCTGTGCATTTAATTTATTTTCGTCAAAAACTCAATCCCCCTTTACTTTACTGTCCAATTTAGTTAGAAAGTGTCTTAGTTTGTATTTATAAGTGTTTTGATTCATTTGATTACATAAATTCGTCCAAAGTTGTCAAAGTGCTCAAAACTGCCCAGAAAGTGATTTTAAGGCAGTTTTGAGTGTTTTGGGGCTGTTTTGAGTCTTTTGATTTGTTTGAGTGTTTTTATTGTTTAGTTTTGCATTCTTTGAGTCTAGTTTAGTGTTTCAAACTTTATTTTACGTTTTTGAGTCAGTTTCCAAGTGATTTTGCAATCCCTCCTAATCCCCGGTTAAGAACGATCCCTACTTATTCATATACTACAATTGTCACAAGAGGGTTTTAATTTGTGTGCTTACTTAGTTCGCATCACCGCCATATGGAAAAGATGGGTATTAGATACATGGTAGGATGGCTTTGAGTGCAAGTGGGAGATTGTTGGAAGTATGCCCACAAAGCCACTCATTTGATGTAATAGCTTTTTGGAATACTTAATGCATTAAACTTTTATATGTTTAATGGAGGGCAAAGCTTATTGTTAATCACTATTTATTGTATCTTGTGTTTAAGCAATAAGGGAATCCAAGAAATGTATTTGATCTAAGAGATAAGTGATCTAAGTAAGTTAGATTTTCGAGACCTTTCTCTTATGTTCATTCCTAAAACGTTCCTAGCCATAGGGTTGCCAATTGGGCATTGACAATCCGCTAAGGTTAGTATGTGTTATGTCGACTCAAGTATGGATATGACAAGTCTCAAGTCATTTAGTGTTGGACACTAAGACAAACACATAGGTGCTCGAAAGAGTAATCGAGTACACTGAACTATGATCAAAAGAGAGTTCAAACATACATGTCATGTAAGAACTCGATGGTTACAATATGCAAAGTAGTCCTTTGACCTGAGGCATCATAGATGTCTAATGGTTAGGTCCTTGATCTTTGATCGTGTCAAATGGTATTCCTTTGGAGTGTCCACGGCATGGTTGGGGTCAAGCTATCTAGTCATGTAGGCATATGAATGCATAACAAGGGATCTCTAACCTTCCATGGTGGAAGGAGAATACTCTAAGATATGATTCGAGAGTCTTTGGCCAAAGCATATGAATATGACTTAGGAAGTTTGTTCCAAATCTTATTCAAGCGAATCATATAGGGAAGTATCACATTGGATAGTAGACATGAAACAAACTATCACTTCAACAAAGTGATTAAGAGTATTGTATTAGAGAAGGACCGTATTGCATTGTAGTTGTAACTGGATAGGTTCTCCAACCACTTCTACTTAGCTTGGGTAACCATGACATGCTGCTAGGTGTCACTCATGGTTTGTGAAAGCCCTAAAGATTAGCAAACACTAATCTTAAGGGAGAATTGAAATATGGTTTAAATTCACAATCGATAGTTAAGAGTAACATCGCCCACTGCCTCGCTAATTGGAACCTAATGGATCATACACCGAGTAAGGATGAAAGTGAGGTAATTAAATGAAATGGATAAGCAATTAAATGGTTAATTGAAGTATGGTCAAAGTTAATTAATTAGTTAATTAATTATACGAAACGTTCGTATTGGACTTCTAAGTTGGTTTTGGGTTTAGGGGCCCAAAAGTGTTTTGGTCCACAAGGCCCATTATGTTTAAGTTGTATGACAACTAAAACAAAATGGGCAATTAGCCCAAACACTTAGAGAGGCCGGCCATTAATAGTGAGGGATACCAAACTTGTGTTAATTACAAGTTTGCCACTCACAAGAAATGAAGTATAAATTCAAAATTATAACTTTATTTTTTTAGGGTTTTTTCTTGATGAAATTAGAAAAAAAAAAAATTATTCTCTCTATTTCAACAAGGGAGGCCGGCCACTTAGGGAGGGATATCTAGCAATTTCCTCTCCCCTAAGTCATCCACTTTTATCTTCACAATTAATCTTTGGTGTAGAGACTTGGAGACATCAAGCTTTTGGTGTTTTGGAGAACATATCCTCAAATCCTCAAGGAAGCAAAGGAGGTGACTTGAAGGCCCTCCACTTGGGTGAATCCCTTGTGTAATCAAGGATGAGCTACAAGGGTAATGATTCTCTAAATCCTTTCTTCTCTTTAATGTTGTTAAAGAGTTATGGTTCACCATATACTAGGCTTTGAAAGTCATGGGTTTTATGAATTGTTTTTGGATGCATGCCTACTTTAATTTGTTAATAGTTTGCCTATGTATTCAAATGTTCTTTACATGTTCTTAGTAAGGACATAAATTTTCCTTCACCTAGTTCTCACGTCTAAGTAGTGGCATTTCGTTCATGAGATCATACACATGTTACATCAATAATTCCAGAAAGTGCCTTCTTTAATTATACATATGTGAGTGTTAGTCTACATGTTTACATCAATCTTCTCACATATCCCTAGTGTAGGGAGGAATTGAGTGAATTCTCTAAGACATGCTACTACATTCAAAATGTTGTTTTAATTGATTAAATGCGAGCTAGTGGGTGGTGACTACGGTTAAGTATATGTTCGAGGATAGGGGTAGCTACAATCTATGGGAGTAGTGATTTTTAACATGTCATGTTTCATTGGAAATCCCTGAGGCAATTGTTGGAAGGTTTAGGTTGTGTTTTGTTTGTTTTGTTTTGCTCAGGGACTAGCAAAAGCTAAGTATGGGGGAATTTGATAGGAGCATATATTATGCGACTTTGTTATCTTATTTGTTTGCATTTACTTAGTTAATTTCCATTTATTATAGTGATTTAGTTTATTTTCGTATTATTGTAGGTTCAATTGGTGAAGATGACAATAAATGGCCAAAAGGAGCAATTTGGAGCAGTTTTGGACTTGGATTGGATAACATGTGTATGGAGCATAATTGATGGACGTTTTTGGTGACATATGATGCTAAAAATGTGCTACAAATCTGGAAGAATTAAATTAAGGCTTGGAAGACAAGGAATCAATTGAAAACAAGGAGATCTTATCCAACCTTATCCAAACATTATCCTATTTAATCCAACATTATCTAAACTTATCTCCAGCTACAAAAGAAGTCATTATCCCATTCTAAATACTTCTCATCTGATTCTAGGAGTCCTAATCCATCCAAACAATTCAATCCTTTTCCTCCTTGGATTTAGCCATTTTAACCCTATATATATGAAGTTCCTGCAGAGATTTAGGGGAGATATAGAGAGCCTAAGAGAGAATTTCAAAGAAAAATACAAAGAGTGCCGCAACAAGGAAGGAAGGAGAAGAAGAAGCTTGGTGCCATGACCTGCAATTTGCCATAGGATTGCTAGAGTGTTCCTGGGTGTATTCTATCCTTAGTTTTAGTTCAATGTTTATCTTAATTTGGTTTTCAATTATGATAGACATGTGGAACTAATTTCTTTTTAGCTAGAGGTGAATTCGAAGCCATGGACATATGTTTTATATGAATTGATTACATCCAATTATTGTTTCGTAAAACATGAATGCGATTTACTTATCTGTTTGATTAATAACTTATTCTTGTGTGTTGATTAAGGATGCATACTTAGTTTGCATGCTTGAATTTGATGCTAAAATTTAAGGGAATTTCACCTAATCGTTATGAACTTATATTTATAAGTAGTGGAAGTCACTAACCATGATTGTGCTAGGTAAATCCATGGCAGGAGTATCATGCAGTTCATAGTTACGAATTCCATGTCAACATAAATTCGTTTTTAAATTTATCAGAAACCAAAACCCCCTTTTTATTTCGTGTCTTTTAGTTAGAATATGTTTAAATTGGTTTCTTTTTAGTGTTTTGAGTCAACATAATTCTATAATTCATCCAAATCATCCCCTAGTTTCTGTTTTGAGTCAATTTGCTTGTTTTGTGCTGTTTTGAATCATTCTAGTTTGTTTTAAGTCATTAGAGTCTAGTTTTCTGTTTTTGAGTCCGGTTAAATGTAATTGAGTCTAATTTGAGTAGATTAGCAGCCCTTCTAATCCCCGGCCTAGAACGATCCCTACTTTCATATACTACAACTATCTAAAGAGGGTTTAATTTGTGTGCTAGTTTATATCACATCATTACATCCAATTATTGTTTCGTAAAACATGAATGCGATTTACTTATCTGTTTGATTGATAACTTATTCTTGTATGTTGATTAAGGGTGCACACTTAGTTTGCATGCATGAATCTGATGATAAGAATAATTTGATTGCGTCGCTGAGTCGAATTCAATGAATTTAGGAAAATCTAATGGTTAATTTGTGCAGTTCACGGTTAATTTGGGGCATTGTCATTCATGATTTATTGGAATAATAATTGGAAATCGATTTGTATGCATATGGTTCATGCATGGAGAAGGACCCTCTAGCTAGCCTTTCACCATTTAGTTCACCCAATTTTCGTACCAACTTAATTTGTTTGCTGCAATCTACGTAGTTTTAGTTAAATTTGTCAAAACAACCCCCATTTCGTATTTTGAGTCTTTTTAGTTTGATTTTCGTCCAAATCACTCTTTAGTTCATGTTTTGAGTCAATTTAAGTTAGTTTTGTGTTATTTGAGTCAATTTAGCTTATTTTGAGTTGTTTGAGTCTAGTTTTTAGTTTTGAAGTCTAATTAGTGTAGATTAGCATCCCTTATAATTCCCGGCCTAGAACGATCCCTACTTTCACATACTACAACTATCAAAAAGAGGGCTTAATTTGTGTGTTATTTTATATCACATCACCGTTGTCACCACCTAACTAGTGTCCACGTGAAGGAAAATTTGTGAAAAACATGTTCATTTAAGCAACATCAATAGCATGCAATTAACAATTAAAGGCGGAATCATGCTTGTATGCACTTAAAACAAAACATTTACCCATGAAATTCAAAGCCTAGTAGATAGGTGAATCAAGACTCAACTCAAAACAAAGTGAGTTGAGAAATCAATACCTTTGTAGATTCCTCTTTGCATAAGCAAAGGCTAATCACCCAAAGAGAGGGCCTTCATTCCTTGCATCTTGGATCCATGGATTTGGATGGATGAAAAGGTTTCTCCAAGTTCCCAAAATTGAGAACCTCTAAGTCTCCACACCAAGGTATATTGTAGAAGAAATGAGTGACCTAGAGGAAGTAAGATTGCTAGCTATTCCCCTCTAGATTGGCCAAAATTTTAGAGAGAAAGGAGAGCTTGTGTTCTCATCCTTTCCCCCAAAAATAACCCTTAGTAAATTTTAGGCTATAAAGTCCTTTATATAGTCCCTTCAAATAAGTGACCTAATGGACCAAAAGCCCTATTCTTTTACACATGGCTAGCCTATAGGTTTATTGGGCTTTCAAGCCCTTTGTTTTATTCAAGTTGTCATACAACTTGAGTTAATGGGCTTGACATTCAAATCCCATTGGGCCTTGCGGCCCAAAACTAACCTGAGGTCTTTAACGAACTTATTCGTTTGATTAATTAACATATTAATTAATCCTAGCCTTAGATAAATAATTAAACCATTTAATTATTCTTACTCATCTCCGTTGTTTCTTCAAACTCTACCTTACACGGTGTACGATCCATTAGGTTCCTTTTAGCGAGGCAGTGGGCGATTCAAACTCTTTCAAATCGATTGTGAATTGAAACTTACTTTCAATTCTCCCGTTAGTGATAATACACTTTTAGGGCTTCCACAAACCATGAGTGACACCTAGCAGCATATCATGGTTACCCAAGCTAATCAGAAGAGGTGGAGAACCTATTCAGTTTAGGATTACAAATGCAATACGGTCTTTCTCTAATACAATACTCTTGACCACATTGTTTGGTTTGATAGTTTATTCATGTCTACTATCCAATGTGAATCTTGTACTTATATGATTACCTTGAATGTGATCTGGAACGCATTCCAACATCTCATTCATACTCTGGCCAGAGATTCTAAATCATATCATAGAGTATTCTCCCTCAAACAGTTTGAAGGTTAGAGATCCCTTGTTGCGCATTCACTTGCCTCTATGGCTAAGTGGCTTAACCCCAACGATGCCGTGGACACCCTGATAGAGTGACTTTGACATAATCAAAGATTAAGGACCTAACCACAAGACAACTGTGATGCCTCAGGTCAAAAGACTAATTTGCATTATCCCAACCATGAGTTCTCATGTGACATGAATATGAGAACTCTTCGTTGATCGTGTTCAGTGAACTCATTCTCTATTGAGCACCTACGTACTTGTCTTGATGTCACACACACCAATGACTCGAGGCTAGTCACTCTCCCTGAGAGAAGACATAGCACGTACTGATCTTAACGGACTGTCAATGCCCAATTGACAATCATATGATCAGGAACGTTTAGGATGTGTCAACGAAAGAATGGTCTCATGAATCTAACTTCTTTAGATCGCATTCTTCCAATCACATATTCCTTGGACTTATCGTTTAAGCATATAACATTTATATTAGACGGCTCAAACAATAATCTTTGCCCTTTACATTTAAACTACATTAGTTTGAAATGAACTACATTAGTTTGAAATGTCCGTAAAGTATCATCATATGATTGGTTTTAGGGCACATTTCCAACAATCTCCCACTTGCACTAGAGCCAATCAGCTTAGTCATCATTGATGATACCTCTTCTGTAATTCATTTCATAAATGGCTGAGTAGTAGGCCTAAACAATGGATATCTATATGTTATCCATAGAAGCAACCTTGAGAATAACGACGTCACCATTATACATGATTCTCAATCATGTGGTTCAGTCTCTCATTTGAGTTCGGACCTTGATGAGACCTTGATTCCCTGGCTTGAGTTATCGCCCCATTAGTGTCATACACTTTCTGGTTGGAACCGAATGAAGAGTTCATGAATGAACTTTCCCATCCAAACAACAATGTTGTAAGCTTCTATATGGCAATATATTTTGCATACATGATGGAACACATTAAAGTCATTTACTTTTAACGTTTCCACCCAAATATCTCTTTAGTCATAATAAAGAGATATCTCTTTATCACTTCATTCATAATGAAGAGATATTCTATGATGGATTAGATTCATAATCTAATACATTTACGCTTCCATTACGTTACTCTAATTCTTCCTCATTCTTGAGGAATCCATCCTTAGTATTTCTTAAATACCTAAGGATTCACTTGACAGTTGCCATGGTTCTGATCCTGGGCTTGCATTGATATCATCTTGTACCGTTCTAGGTACGACTTATATCAATGTTTTCATACAATATGAAATACATAAATCACCTTTCTGCGTATGCATAAAGGATTCTATTTACGCATTATTTCTTTGGGAGTCAAAGGGTACATTCCCTTTGAGAAGAACAACTTCCTAGTCTCACTAGAATTGTCATTCTAATTGAAGTTTATCATCATATGAGAAACTTCCTAGCATCTCTTGTCTATTTTAGGGATTGATATAATCCAATTATATCTTGAAATCTATCATTATAGATTTCCATCCCATGTATATAGACTGTGTCTCCCATATACATTCTATCATTATAGAATGTTTAAAGTCATAACTTTAACGATGAAGAATTCCTTTCATTTTCAAAATTAATATATATCATGTATATATATATTCAAATTTAGGAATATGATCAACTCCCACTAATCTTTTGTAAACCTAGTAAACAAAAGATTTATTTACATCTTTATGAGAAATCAAACAATTGATCTTTTCTCATAAGACGCTTATAGCTCCCACTAGCTTGCTAAGATCCATGATGGATGGATCTTCTTACAACTAACATGTCTTAGAAGTATATATCATATATATATATGGGTAATTGATAATGTCCAACGAACTAAATCTTATTTATGTTCATTCTTCTCCTAATGGAGAAATACATTATCTTACGATGCTACTTTCCTTGATATTTTTCAAGGAAATTAATCTAAAGTGTTACTTTTTCCTTGGATCAAATCTAAGGAGGTAAATACTTTAGACGTCTTACTCATCTACTTACATTTCTTGAATTCTTTGAAACCTTTTGCAAAGTATTCGGACTTGTGTTTATTCAAAATAAACTATAATCCAACCGAGAGTGATCTTCGGTGAATGTCATACAACATGAGTAGTATTATGTTGTGGACAAGTGCCACTAACATCTAAGTGAATTAACCTCAACAACTTTGTGATTCTTTCTTCTTTCCAAAAGAATAAAGATTCGAACATTTCGCCTCTATGCAATTTTTAACAAGAAGGTCTTGGATCCGGATCTAACGATCCAAAGCATCCATCTATGACCAACTCGTAACTTATGTTTTAGAGGTATCACAACTCAGTTGGGATTAGTCACTACCTTGCAACCTTTTGGGTTTTAAGCATCATCGTATTCTAAACAGTTAAACTACCACATCATCTCTACTATAAAGACAACCAATTAAATTACAATAATCTAATTTATTGATTAATAAAGAACAATGTTTTTGTCAAACAAAACATTTATCCATCTCTACTATAGTGACGGATTTAAGTTCCTTAAAATTGGAATGTAAAGACAATCTTTAGTATTTTCCAATTTCTTTGGTAGTTCATATGAGGAAGTAAGTACAATCCGCTTTCACAGAGATCTATATTTTATTCACTTTCCGAATGTGAAGTACTTTCTCTTCTCTCATTTAATCTTCTACTTCTTATTAGCACACTTTTACAACAATTGTAAAACATAGTTACTAATACGGAATCAAGCATTCAAGTAGAAGAACCAACTGTTTTGAACTATTTCAAGAACATATTACAACACCTTCGAAAGGTGTGTTCTTGACACTTGCAAGACATTTCTTGCAAATACCCCTTCCAATGTCCATCCTTTCATAAAGAAAGTTTGTTCCCTTGGAGTTATTTTGCCTTCTTCATTTGACTTCCCTTTTGATTACAATAGTCATGGTCCCTAAACTCCCACTATCTCTCTTGAAACTTATTTCAAATGTGTTATACACATCAAACGATTTGGAGAGCGTGCAGTTATTGTTCACTATATAGTTTACAATAAACTTAGTGAACCATTAGGATAGGGACACAAAGGTGAAGTCCTTGCCTAGTTTCCATCTCGTTAAGTGGTTTAACACTTCAACACTCAATGATTCAAAATCATCATAAGTCCATATAAATGGACTATTTTTGTCAACCAACCATTATGTTCTAAACATAATAACAAACTTTCAAGAGTTGTTCAAGGCAACTCTCATTTCTTCATACAACAATTTGTAAGTGAAGAATCATGGCACATAAAGTGTCCATGCCCTTGTGCTTACTTCTCAAGTTCCTTATTCGTGTAACAAAGAGACAAGCACTAAAGTTTGTGTTGATTAAGGGTTGTTCAAAGCAACTCTTATTTCTTCATACAATAATTTGTATTTGAAGAATTATGACATTAAAAGTGTTGTCCTTCTCATGTTAGACTTATCTAACATATTCTTCCAATGATACATTATCAATAGGAAGATTGTGAGGATGAGACTACTTAGTTACATCTACAAGCCATTAAAGACAATCTATGGGATTGTAGAACTAAGTCCGGAAATTAAAGCGTTCGGTTTTTCTTTGTCAAGTTTTGGATAGCGTTTGCAAATATATTGGTAAACAAATACATAACGAATATAAATTGATTGATTTTAAGCCATTTGATTCGGGTCTTTAAATCAAATAGCACCACCCACTATTTTTGGCAAATTCCATATCCCTCATCGGAATTCGAGAGTTTTGGAGGAAACTCTTAGTAGGGTATGGGAGGCTCACTATTACCAAGCCCACCTCACGATGATACGATGTTGGTTAGCAAAAATAATGATGAGAGAATAACGCTTTACTCATTTACAACGTTTGTAATTACCCATCTTGTTTGGCCTCTAGAGAATGTTGCCTCACGATGATACGATGTTGGCATTATTGCACTTAGTTAAGTTATTCCCACCATGCTTAGTTCGTGTAGGGGTTCAAGAATAACCTCACGATGATACGATGTTGGCTATCCTCGTTGCTTACACTCACCTCATCATATGCGTATAGACTCCTCCTGAATGTAAGCATGCACTTTGTACTCCCCCATGATAGGGTGAAGCCGGTGTACAAGTCACAAACGATTGGAGCCTACCACGGTGGAAGGCCACGAAGAGATATTCAAAGCATCTCTCGCTTATCAACTTAATATTGGTTTGTTGAGGGTTTTAGGTCTCATCACATATAAACATACATTTTAATCCAATTAAAACATTTTGGTCCTATTACAACTATTGGTCCATTTGATTGATTTAGTTGTATATAATACTCCCACTAAGCTTTTAAAACGGTTTTTAAAGCAAGAGTATATGATACTACTAACATAAGGTTTGCATTCATTGATGGACTATATAGTTGCCTTAGGGCCTTAGGATGACTATGAACCTTTGATTCGATTCAAACACGAGCCTAGTGTTGAATCTCGGTCTAGGGATGGAGATTGATTTTAGTTACGCGTTTAATCACATTAAGGCGTGTTGTCTTATTGGGCGTTGGACCCAACTACTCCATTTTCATGCATATCGAATAAAACAAGAAAGGAGTACTTCAAAGTAAATAAGAGCTTATGCTCTTTTACAACAATTGATCAAATCAAATTACTTTAAAGTAAAGAAGAGCTTATGCTCTTTTACAACAATTGATCATATCAAATTACAACCAAAATTTAATCTACACATTCCCATGGTTCAAACAAATTTGAAACGGCCTTTCACATAGCTCAATTATCGTAGGCTAAGGTTCATAATCACCCTTTCTTTAATTAATTAACGCTTTAACTAATTAAACTTGAATGCAACATTTTCATTTGGTTTTTGTATCCATAGAATTGATTTAAATGGAGCTAAATGAAATGAAAATCCAATTCTCATTTAAAGAGACAAAACAATTTTGTTCTCTACCTAATTTGGGCCAAAATGCTATGACCTCAACTTGTTTGGGCCATAGTGCAATTAACCTCAACTTTTGGGCTATTTTGCAAAAACTTAAACTTTTGGGATCACTTTGTAAAAACACAAAAGTCCACTACTTCATGTAATTACAACTAGAACCCAAAATTTCCACAAAAAAATAAAACTTCATTAAAGGAGCAAAACAATTTGTCCTTTTAGTGATTTTGGACCTTTACGTAAAAACGTAAACTTTTGGGTCAAAATGCAAATACACAAAAGTATCAAAACTTTATATAATTGCATGAAAGCCCCACAAGGACCCTAATTGATTAGGGTGGTTTGCCATTTGAAACAAAATGTATAAAAATTTCAAAGTTTTTGTAAGTGGGGTGTGTGTAATGGAATAAATCATTACACACCAACCCACTAAAATTTCTTTAATTTTTCAAAATAAATATCTAATATATTTAAACATAAGAAATATTTCAAAACAAAAACTTTATGAAATAAATCAAAACTTTGAATCAAAACACCAAACGTTTTGTTCTTGGTAAGAACATGTCAAGAACAATGAAGAACATTCATGAAAACCCATAAGAGCTCCATGAACATTCTTCACCCAAAAACATACCAAAACCACTCAAACTTAAGGGAAATAACATACAACCATACTAGGGTACATAGGGGTTCCAAAAGTCACTTTAAAACACTTTTAACAAGTCAAACAAGAACCCAAAATTCCACCCTTTGGATTTGGCCGAATTTCCCAAAAAACATGGCACCAAATTTTAGCTCCAATTTCATGCTCATATGAACTACATCTACAACATTTGAGATGGCAAATTTTCTAACAAAATTTACATTCAAAGAAGCAAGAATAAAGCTTGTAACAATTACAACATTCAAATCATAAACTATGAACTACAAAACCCAAAAGGATTCACCAACTACTAGACTTAGGCTCTGATACCACTTGAAGGAAAATTTGTGAAAAACATGTTCATTTAAGCAACATCAATAGCATGCAATTAACAATTAAAGGCGGAATCATGCTTGTATGCACTTAAAACAAAACATTTACCCATGAAATTCAAAGCCTAGTAGATAGGTGAATCAAGACTCAACTCAAAACAAAGTGAGTTGAGAAATCAATACCTTTGTAGATTCCTCTTTGCATAAGCAAAGGCTAATCACCCAAAGAGAGGGCCTTCATTCCTTGCATCTTGGATCCATGGATTTGGATGGATGAAAAGGTTTCTCCAAGTTCCCAAAATTGAGAACCTCTAAGTCTCCACACCAAGGTATATTGTAGAAGAAATGAGTGACCTAGAGGAAGTAAGATTGCTAGCTATTCCCCTCTAGATTGGCCAAAATTTTAGAGAGAAAGGAGAGCTTGTGTTCTCATCCTTTCCCCCAAAAATAACCCTTAGTAAATTTTAGGCTATAAAGTCCTTTATATAGTCCCTTCAAATAAGTGACCTAATGGACCAAAAGCCCTATTCTTTTACACATGGCTAGCCTATAGGTTTATTGGGCTTTCAAGCCCTTTGTTTTATTCAAGTTGTCATACAACTTGAGTTAATGGGCTTGACATTCAAATCCCATTGGGCCTTGCGGCCCAAAACTAACCTGAGGTCTTTAACGAACTTATTCGTTTGATTAATTAACATATTAATTAATCCTAGCCTTAGATAAATAATTAAACCATTTAATTATTCTTACTCATCTCCGTTGTTTCTTCAAACTCTACCTTACACGGTGTACGATCCATTAGGTTCCTTTTAGCGAGGCAGTGGGCGATTCAAACTCTTTCAAATCGATTGTGAATTGAAACTTACTTTCAATTCTCCCGTTAGTGATAATACACTTTTAGGGCTTCCACAAACCATGAGTGACACCTAGCAGCATATCATGGTTACCCAAGCTAATCAGAAGAGGTGGAGAACCTATTCAGTTTAGGATTACAAATGCAATACGGTCTTTCTCTAATACAATACTCTTGACCACATTGTTTGGTTTGATAGTTTATTCATGTCTACTATCCAATGTGAATCTTGTACTTATATGATTACCTTGAATGTGATCTGGAACGCATTCCAACATCTCATTCATACTCTGGCCAGAGATTCTAAATCATATCATAGAGTATTCTCCCTCAAACAGTTTGAAGGTTAGAGATCCCTTGTTGCGCATTCACTTGCCTCTATGGCTAAGTGGCTTAACCCCAACGATGCCGTGGACACCCTGATAGAGTGACTTTGACATAATCAAAGATTAAGGACCTAACCACAAGACAACTGTGATGCCTCAGGTCAAAAGACTAATTTGCATTATCCCAACCATGAGTTCTCATGTGACATGAATATGAGAACTCTTCGTTGATCGTGTTCAGTGAACTCATTCTCTATTGAGCACCTACGTACTTGTCTTGATGTCACACACACCAATGACTCGAGACTAGTCACTCTCCCTGAGAGAAGACATAGCACGTACTGATCTTAACGGACTGTCAATGCCCAATTGACAATCATATGATCAGGAACGTTTAGGATGTGTCAACGAAAGAATGGTCTCATGAATCTAACTTCTTTAGATCGCATTCTTCCAATCACATATTCCTTGGACTTATCGTTTAAGCATATAACATTTATATTAGACGGCTCAAACAATAATCTTTGCCCTTTACATTTAAACTACATTAGTTTGAAATGAACTACATTAGTTTGAAATGTCCGTAAAGTATCATCATATGATTGGTTTTAGGGCACATTTCCAACACCACGTTGATTTTTACGAACTCCGGGCAAGGTGGAACCCATTGGGCCGACTGCACCAATAATTTTGAACAAGTGGTGAATTTGCATTTGCAGCACCTGGGTTGAGATTTGGACAGCTTGACTTGTGCTTTGTCTGTTTGATTGATCCTCCTTTACTTGTTTTTTTTTTTTTTGGGGTCCAAAAATAGGTTTTTATTTTTTTATTTTTATTTTATTTTATTTTCTGTCAAATGATAGATTTGTTAGATTAGATGTTAGATTAGCTAATGACGGGATTTGAACCCACGCCTTCATTTAAGGGCTCGGTACCTTTCCATCACTATTGTAAAGAACCACTTGCACTTTGATAGGATTTTTACCACACACGCAAAAAGGTTAAAACAACCTATAATACTTGCAAGAATGACAAGATTATTGTAGTATGAATAGTTCTAGCAAGGTCGTTCTCCACAGATTATTAAATAATTTGAATCAAACCAAATTTCAATTAATTAGTGTAGAGCAAAGATTTAGGATGATTGGTTTTATGACCTCATTTACTAAAAACGAATTTAACTTAAGAGAGTAGAAAAATCTGTAATATTAAAGATAAAGAGAGAAAAATAGTTTTTAGAAATCAAATTGAGAAAGCACAAGGGTTCCACCGTCACCTTAATAATCTTACATAGTTCTCCCAATTACTTATGACCTATACATACATATTCTGAAGGTTAGGTTTTCCTAATATACGCCTATTAGATCCCCAATATAGTGCGTATATAAAACATGCAATTCGTCTGTGGTATTCAAATCAAATCTAAACATGCATGACTCAATACGTTTTGTGAAAACCCTCTGAAAAACCAGGCAACCCTTAAGACATGATATTCATCCTAAATGACCTTACACATATTAGCCACAAGAAACCTTCGTCAATTTCAATGACCAACCTCCGACCAAAATTGCATCAAATTACTTTTCTAAATATCCTAATGGTCACGAATCATCAAGACACTTTGAAATCGAATACTAGGCGAAATCTCCTGCAAATAAAAATTTAACTTTGCACAATATATACTAGTCAACTAAGCTAGTCAACTAGTTACAAATTAGTCAGTCATAAAAAGTGCAGTTGCAGGAGCAAAACCTAAGAGGCCAATAAGTTCAACTAATCAGAGTCTGTCCAGATTAGTTTCAAGACAATAATCCATATGCTTGAACACATTTACATATCAGTTCATTATGCAAACAGCAATGACAAAGCAATTATGAATTAAAGTGTGTTGGATTAACTAGTCAAGCTCACCAGTCAACTAAGTACAGATTCGTATCAGTTAAAGAAACGCAAATCTACAAATCAAACATAGTTCACTACAAGTTATCCTAGTCAACAAAAATTCAGTTCATTGCTCATAAAATGCAGTGTAAACTTTGAAATCAATTGTACTAACTAGTCAAATGTACTAGTCAACTGAGTACAAATTGTTAGGTTCCCACAAGCATATAAACCAAGCAAACTTATAAAGCTAAAACAAGACAGTGTGATCTTCAGTTATGTTTTAGCCTTGATTCTTGAGTTATGTTTACTTGGTTAACAACGTGCCAATACTAGCAAACTCTAAAACGTTTATCTCTAGCAATGGTTATTTGGTCATAAAGAATGCTATTTTCATACTATCATTAAGAGAACTTTCCTTATCAACCTTTTGCCAATTTTTTCCTATTTTGCCCCCACTTTTGATACACAATACTTACATAAGGAGGGCAAAATAGTAATTTTGTATCTTTTGCCCTTTTTTTCCTATTTTGCCCTTACTTTTGATACACAATACTTACATAAGGAGGGCAAAATAGTAATTTTGTATCTTTTGAGAAAATGACAATCATATCCCTATTTTTCCTATTTTACCCTCACTTTTGATACGCAATATTTACATACGGAGGACAAAACAGTAATTATGTAATATTACGATAAAATATGCACTTATTAAAAGAAATTGTCCCACAATCATTTTTTCATACTCTTTTTAAAAATTTAAAAACTAATCACACTCCTTAATAAAAAAAAACAAAAAATAAAATGAAATTGTTCACACACATAGAGTGTGTGCTCATCGGCTAGTAGTATTGAACACAAGGAAGTTTTTTGGCAGGAAAAACCCACATCTGGGTTAAAAAACTAGGGACTCTCTACTGAGTCCAATTCACTAGTATAATCAAGGTTCATACAAAGACCACACAAGCTCAATTCCTAGATCCCTATCTACAGAGCAGTTTTACCGTTGTGCAACTTTGCCTTACACAAGATGGATTCCTTCGGTCTTCACGAAGTGGCAACTCCTCCTAAGCTCTTCACTTTGTGGCATATGACAATGATATGCAAATCTAGATTCGATGTCTAGTCAATTTCGCCCTACAATGTTTTGAAAAACCCATTTACAACCTACAAGGTTTTGAGAAGATGCAATAGGTACTAAACTCTAGGTATTAGTATTAAGCAAAACATTAACCTCCTCTTGCATGGCTTGTCTCCAATGAGAGTGTTTTGAGGCTTGAATATAGTTAAAAGGTAGGTAATCTGGAGATATATGGGAAGGTAAAAGATGTTTAGTTGCTATGTAGGCTTTGGGTTTGTGTATACCAGATTTATATCTAGTTTGCATGGGTAATGATGATTGATTTGTATGATTTTGAAGTTGTGGGGAGGGTTGAATGGGTGAAAATGAGTGAATAGGTGAGGAGCGTTGATTGACAGGAGGTGGATGAGGTTGTTGGAAAGAGTGAATTTAAGAAAATGTTAAGGTTGATGGGATAGGATGTGAAGATTTAGAAGTTTCAGTAGTATGATTGGATGTAGATTTGACAAGATGATGAAAAGGAAAAGTAACCTCATCAAAAAGAACATGCCTGGAAATGTACACTCTCCCAATTTGAATATCAAGACATCTATAGCCCTTATGACAGAGATTGTAACCCAAGAAAACACAAGCTTTACTCTTTCAATCCAGTTTTGAAGTTGTGTAGGGTTTGAGCCAGGGGAAACAACTACAACCAAATACCCTAAGAGTTGTATAATCTGGAGCTTTCCTACAAAGAGATTCCCATGTTGAACATGTGGAGACTGTTGGAAACCTATTTATGAGATAAATAATTGTTGAAAAAGCCTTAACCCAATATATATGAGGGACACTATAGGCTGCAAGAAGTGTTCTTGCTGTTTCTACCAAATGTCTATGTTTGTGCTCAGCACACCCATTTTGCTCAGGTGTGTGTGGACAACTTAACTGATGTTGAATTCCATGAACTTGTAAATACTGAGAAAATGCAAAATTTAGGAATTCTCTTCCAGAATCTGATCTAAGAGCTATAATTCTTGAACTCAACATATATTAAACAAGATTCTTTAACTTGACAAATGTTGAAAACACCTCAGACTTGTATTTGATAGGATAGAACTGTTGTGTTCCTTTCAAGTGCAAATATAGGGATAGTAAAATGGCACAAGTAAGGGTGTCGAACCACAGGGGTTGATTAGACCTCTACAAATTACTAGCTTTATGTGAACCCTAACTAAATAATGAAGATGCAAACTGGATTTAGATTTTTCAATTGAAAACTTAAATAACTTAAAAATGTAGGAAGGATAAACATAAATGATAGGTTAATTCATAAATAATGGGAATGGAACTAGGTGATAGGAGGATATTTATGCTACTTAGTTATGTTGTTTCCTTGCATTTAGTTAGTTAATTACTACTTATTATAGTCTTTTAAGCTATTTTCGTATGTTTGTAGGTCCTAATGGCAAAAGGAATAAGAAAGTGCATTTTGAAGCTATTTGGAGTAGTTTTGGGCATTGATTGGGTAGCTTAACTATGGAGCAAAGTGGATGGACGAAATTGAAGTCAAGAGAGGCTAGAAAAGGCTACAAATCTGGAGAAAGAAGTTCAAATGCAAAGAAGATAAGGAAATAGCAAGAAATAAGGAACCTTATCCAATCTTATCTTACCTTATCTTAACCAACCTTATCCTATCCTATCTTATCTTATCCAAATCAGTTTGTGCCATAGTTCTAGCTATTTAGAAGGGATTAGATGTACATTTAAACACATAATTCAGATTCTAGAAGCCTCTTCCCTTTGTATGCCGCATAAACACCATTCCTTCAAAGTTTGGGAGTTGTAGTTCATATCCTACACCTATGCTGTGTGTTCTTGTCCCTTTAAGTCTAGGAATCTGCCCTAAATACTCTTTCTAAAACACCCTATCTATTCCTAATTTGGTGTCGCACCCCTTATACCTTCTAGAAGTCCAATTTCTACCACAAAACATATTGTTTCTAGAATCCCTACAAAAGTGGGGCCTCTCCCTCTTCTAGAAGCTCTAGAATCTGCAATCCTTTTCCCATTCTTCCTTGGTCTTTACCGTGGAATCCTAGTCCTTTTCCCACCTAATTTCTACCTCACCCTAATCTGATTTCCCTAAGGTGTAAGCCCTATAAATACAACCTTATGCCGCACCATTCAAATCATCCATTCACTCGTTCATTCATTCATACTTTCAGCCATCACACACCATAATTCACACCACATCACCCTAGTGCTGCAAGCAAGGAAGGAAGAAAAGGAGGACTTGTGCAATCTGCCATCCAAGGGAGTGCCATGCATGCCATTGGAGTGTGGAGCATTTCCTGGTTCTATCTATCCTTAGATTTAGTTCAATGTTTATGTTAATTTGGTTTTCAATTATGATGAACATGTGAAACTAATTTCTTTTTAGTAAGAGGTGAATTCAAAGCCTTGATTATATATTTTATATGAATTGATTACATCCAGTTATTGTTTCTTAAGCCTTGAATGTGATTTGCGTATCTAAGTTATTAAGACTTGTTTATGTATGTTGGTTGAGGGTCGACACTTAATTTTCATGCATGAATTTGATGCTAGAGTACAAGGGGGTTTCACATAATAATTATTCACTTATATTCACAAGTAGTGGAGGTTGCTAGTCACAATCGTGTTAAGTAAATCCTTGGTATGAGTATCATGCGTTTCATAGTGATGAATGCCTTGTCAATGCTTATGGTTTTCACAAAACTTAATGACTTTTGATATTTATCTTTATTACGCATTTCATAAAAGAACTTGAGAAAGATAATTTGGTTGTAATGCGTATTCATTCAATTCAATGGAATAAGGAAAATCTGATGGTTTGTTGTGTGATGCAACTAACTTAGGGCGTTGTCATTCATAGTCTAAAGGAATAATAAATGGAAATTGGTTTATATGCATATGTCATGTGTGGAGAAGGGCCCTCTAACTAGCCTTTCACCCATTTAATTCACCCAAATTCGTTTTTACAAAGTGTTTTATTCAAAGTTTCTGTTTTAAGTTTTAAATTCGTCAAAAACAATCCCCTTTTCATCTAGTCTTTTTATTTAAGTCAAAATCTGTTTTCTTTTAGTCTTTTGAGACAAGTTAAGTTCTATTTTCGTCAAAATAACTTGTTAGGTCTAAAATTTAGCCTTTTTGAGTGTTTGTTGCTGTTTTAAGTGTTTTGAGTTAGTTTTAAGTCTATAGAGTCTAAATTAGTGTTTTTAAGTCGTAATTGTGTTGATTAGCATCCCTAGTTAATCCCCGGTCTAGAACGATCCCTACTTGCATATATACTACAATTGTCACAAATAGGGTTTAATTTGTGTGTCAAGTTAATTTTCACATCACTAGGGATACCAATTTCACTGTTACAAGCCAATTCCTTGAAAATTAAGTCAAAATGTATTCAACTCTCCAATCTGCAATTAGGGATCGTTTTACTCATTTATGATCATCCATTTGATGTGTGGTTGTGATCAAGTACTCCTAATCTGCAACCTAGTTGTGATGTTCAACTCAGATTACCAAATAAGAATCCATTAAGAACTAGAAAACTTCCAAGAACCAAAGAAATCACATGGCAGGATGTATGCATAGCAGTTTCTTCATTCATTCCCATGTCTACCAAGATTAAGCATGATGTGTACTATAACCTTGATCAAATAATCTGTAAGAAACCATAATGGTGATCAAACATTAAGATAAACAAACAAATTGAACTATAAAATCAGTGAATGAAACAAAAAAAACAGATTGATGAATCGAATACTTTAACTTAATAACATGGAATAGTTTTGCAAGGTTACGTCAAAATCCCCAGCTATTAACTTAATTACACAATATGATTACAAAATATATAAATATCAAGAACAACATGAGTGAAACTAAAGTTCATAGAAGAAACCCCCTTGAAGCAATTCTGATGTTGAAATCCTTCAAGAACAGCGCAGCTGCAAGGTTTATTCGGTGGCAGTGGATGGTGAAGGGAAATAGGGTTTTGTTAAAGGCTAAAGAAAGAGAAGAGAGAGAGCTCTGGGTGACCCCCAAGATGGCTTGTGTAAAAGTGACCTGAAACCCTAGTTTTTATATGCTAAATGGGGCTGCAACTGATTACAAGGTGATCCCACCAATTAGTCTTTATTTTACACGTTTTTACCTTATTTGGCACCTCCAAATTAGGCTAGATATCCCCCCATTTTGTTCCTGGTCTTCTAACAAGCTAGATTGGTCTTAGATTCTTTATTTGGGCTTCAAAACAGGCTATTAAACTTCTTTCCACGTTTGAATAAGGATCAACCCCAAAAATGGCATGTTTTCATTTCTTTTGCCTTCAAATTGATCCTAAAGTACATGTAACTGCACAGTAACACAAAATAAGGTAAAATGCAACCAGTTTAACTCAAAAACATCACAAAGAGGCTAGAAATGGATGTTATAAATGCATGAAATATATGAGTTATCAAGAACCAAGTGTGCTTGGTATAGTCATCAACAAAGATGACATACTACTTATAGCCACTTATAGAAGATACTGATACTGGCCCCTAAACATCAGTATGTAAAAGTTGTAGTGGTTTACATGTAGTGCTATAAAAGGATACAAAGGAAAGCTTAGAACATTTCCCTAAAGCACAATTTGAACAAAAACACTTATTTGTTCTAGAAGCAACATAATTACAAGATTGAGAGACTATATTCTAAAATTTGAATGAAGGATGACCCAGCCTTTGATGCCAAACTTCATGAGAGACTTTATTTGCTGCAGCAAATAGATGATTGCCAGCAGAGGGAGAAGCATGAAAGGGATAAAGCCCATTCCTTACTGGACCTTTAAAAAGCGTCATCTCCAAAGAAAGATCCTTCACAATAAAGTGAAATGGATATAGATGAACAGAGCACCAAATATCAAGTATGAACTAATTTGTAAATAACAAATTGATAGGAGCATATGTATGAGACCTTGTTAGCTTGTTTCATTGCATTTAGTAAGTTAGTTTCTATTTATAATAGTGATTTAAGCTATTTTCGTGTATTTGTATGGTTAAATGACAAAGTTGGCAAGAAAGTGCAATTTGGAGCTATTTAGAGCAATTTTGGGCTTGGAATGGATAACATTTGCATGGAGCAAGGTGGATGGATGAATTTGAAGTTAAAAGAGGCTAGGAACATGCTACAAATCTGAAGAAACAAGTTCAAGACAAAAAAAAAGATAAGGAAAGAGCAAGAAACATGGAACATTATCCAAACAACCTTATCTTATCCAAACCTTATCCAACCTTATCTTATCTTATCCTATCCTAATCTTTTCTACCTTAATTCCAGCTGCAAAGAGGACTCATTTTCACATTAAATCACCTAAATATCAAGTTCTAGAAGCCCTATTTTTGTGCCCTAAGTTTATGCCACATGTAACCCTTCTAGAAGTTCTAGAATCTGCCACAAGGACCATTCCTTGTCCTCCATGGAATCTGATTGAAAGTGACCTTGTTCTTTGGTGATTTGGAGTCCTAATTCCTCTCCTTTTTAGCCCAATTTCGTGCCTTCCCTTCATCGTATAAATACAAGATGCCGCACCCATCATTCAGCACCACCCTCTACCATCAGATCACCACACCACAAGAGCCTAAATTCAGAAAATCCCCATTATGTCGCAGCAAGGAAGGAATGAGGAGCCACCTGGAGTGTTTCTAGGGGTATTCTATCCTTGTTTTCAATGTTTAAGTTTAATTATCTTTGTTTTGCGAACATGAGGACCTAAACTTGTTTTAGCTAAAGAAGACTTTGAAATCATGATTATATTTGCAATATGAATTGATTACTTTCAATTGTGATTTCATAAATCCTGAATACAATTTACTTAACTGTTTGATTAAGAACTTATTCTTGTGTGTTGATTAAGAGGGCCCGCTTAGTTTGCATGCATGAATTTGATGCTAGAATATAAGGGAGTTTCACCTAATCATTATGAACTTATATTCATAAGTAGTGGAGCTTGCTAGTCACAATCCTGTTAAGTAAATTCTTGGCAGGAGTATCATGTTGTTCATAGTTACGAATGCCTTGTCAATGCTTATGATTTTCACAAAGCTTAATGATCTTTGATTGTATCTCTATTATGTTGTTCATGTAGCCAACTATTGAAGAATAATTTGGTTGCCGATGCGTATTCCATCCAATTCAATGACTTAAGGAAAATCTGAGGGTTAATTAGTACTGTTCACGGTTAATATGGGGTGTTGAGGTTCACGGTTTATTGGAAAAATAACTGGAAATCAATTTGTTTGCAAGTGTATCATGTGTGGAGAAGGACCTTCTAGCTAGCCATTCACCCATATTTCACCCAATTTCGTCCAAATTGTTTAGAGTCTTTAAATCTGTTTGTTTTTATTTTAATTTCGTCCAAATCAATCTCCCGTTTAATTAAGTGTGTTAGATTAGTTAGAAACGTGTTCAAATCTGTCCAATTTAGTGTTTTGAGTCTTACTAGTCTGAAATTTGTCCAAATAACTTCTTAGAGTCTGTTTCAAGTTAATTTAACTTAGTTTGTGTGTTTTGAGTCTATTTAGCTTGTTTTGACTTGTTAGAGTCTAGTTTCTATTTTTTAGTCTAGTTTAGTGTTTTAGAGTTTAATTTGGGTAGATTAGCATCCCTTCTAATCCTTGGCCTAAAACGATCCCTACTTTCATATACTACAATCATAGGGTTTTAATTTGAGTGTTAGAATATTTCACATCAAATTTAGCTAGATTTGGTGTTTTGAGAGTTATGACTTGTCCTATGTCATAAAAGCCAACTTCTTTGGGAATTGTTGTCTCAAGTATATCCTCTTTGATGAATTCTAGACATTCCCCAACCACTTTTTGCTCTTGATTCTTTGGAAAGGTTTCGAATATGCCTTTCTCACCCTTTTCTTCCTTGGATTGCCTGATCCTGCAAGGAATAGGGACATTTGGTGGAATAGGGTCAAGACGAATTGAATTTGGGCTTACCATGGTTGTAGTGGATGGCATAGAAGGCATATGGGGTTGCGACAAGGGTGTTGGGGTTAGGTTTGGCTATGGCAAGGGTGGTTCTTCCCTTGCCGTGGCCTTGTTATTCTCCTCTTCTTCGAGCAGCAACTGTTCATCCATGTTTTGGCTTGGTTTGGACGTCTTGGGTTCATCTCCAACCTCCTTGCCGCTTCTCAACGTAATGGCCTTGGCAGTTTCAAAGCCTCCCTTTGGATTCACAACGGTTGAACAAGGAAGTTTGCCATGTTCTCTGAACTACCCAAGGCACTTTGAGATCTGCCCTATTTGCTTCTTCATGTCACTCATCTCCTTGTCTTGGTTCGCTATTCTATTATTTTGATTTTGTAATCCCTGCAATACAGAAGTTAGTAATTGAATAGCTTGATCATTATCAAGTATCGAACCTGAGTTTGGTTGAGCAGTTTGTGATTGAGGTTGAGATTGTGCGAATGGCCTTTGATACATCCCAGAGGGTGTCTATCGAAATCTTCCTTGTTGAGTCTCTTGGGCTTGATTTTGTGAGCCCTGCGCCAAAGAAATTAATTCATCAAGAACTTGAGCACAATCTATTGACGAACCTGAGTTTGGTTGGGCATATTGTATATGAGGTTGTGGTGGCTGCGCAGGTCTTGAATAGAACTCCTCATATGGCTGCTAATATCCTTCGTGTTGAACTTGTTGAGATTCCCACCACATAGAGTTTGAATGATCACTCCAATCTGAATTGTACATGTTGGAAAACAAATTGTTCCCTGATTGATTATGATCTTGATAACCCCATGTATTGATATTCTCCCAACCTCTTTGTGGACATTGATTTGCTTGATAGTCTAGCTTATAAGAAGCACCAGATGTAAGGACACTTTGCACTGTGGACCCTTCGGCATACTGTGACAACTGAGAAGTAAGATTCACTATTTGAGCTTGAAGATTAGCAATTGCCATGTCTTGCTTCCCTAGTACCTAAAATCAAAGAAATAAAACTAAATCAAATATCAAAATATAAACAACAAACAAGTAGAGGGATTAACAATTTTACTAATCCTCGACAATAGCACCAAAATTTGATGTGAAATATTCTAACACTCAAATTAAAACCCTATGATTGTAGTATATGAAAGTTGGGATCGTTTTAGGCCAGGGATTAGAAAGGATGCTAATCTACTCAAATTAAACTATAAAACACTAAACCAGACCAAAAACAGAAAACTAGACTCTAACAACTCAAAATAAGCTAAATAGACTTAAAACACACAAACTAAGTTAAATTGACTTGAAACAGACTCTAAGAAGTTATTTGGACGAATTTTAGACTAGTAAGACTGAAAACACTAAATTGGACAGATTTGAATACGTTTCTAACTAATCTAACACACTTTATTAAAGGGGAGATTGATTTGGATGAAATTAAAATAAAAATAAACAAATTTAAAGACTCTAAACAATTTGGACGAAATTGGGTGAAATATGGGTGAATGGCTAACTAGAGGGTCCTTCTCCGCACATGACACACTTGCATACAAATTGATTTCCTGTTGTTTTTCCAATAAACCATGAGCCTCAACACCCTAGATTAACCATGAACAACACTAATTAACCCTCAGATTTTCCTTAAGTCATTGAATTTGATGGAGTACGCATCGGCAACCAAATTATTCTTCAATAGTTCCCTACATGAATAGCATAATAGAGATACAATCCAAGATCATTAAGCTTTGTGAAAATCATAAGCATTGACAAGGCATTCGTAACTATGAACAACATGACACTCCAGCCAAGAATTTACTTAACATGATTGTGACTAACAACCTCTAATACTTATGAATATAAGTTCATAACGATTAGGTGAAACTTCTTTATATTCTAGCATTAAATTCATGCATGCAAACTAAGCGGGCCCTCTTAATCAACACATAAGAATAAGTTCTTAATCAAACAGTTAAGTAAATTGTATTCAGGATTTATGAAATAACAACTAAAAGTAATCAATTCATACTGCAAATATAATCATGGTTTCAAAGTCTCCTCTAGCTAAAACAAGTTTAGCTACTCATGTTTGCAAAACAAAGATAATTAAACTTAAACATTGAAAACAAAGATAGAATACACCTAGAAACCCTCCAGATGGCTCTTCCTTCCTTCTTTGCTGCAGCACAATGGGGATTTTCTGAATTTAGGCTCTTGAGGTGTGGTAGATGGTATGATGATCTGATGGTAGAGGGTGGTGCTAAATGATGGGTGTGGCATCTTGTATTTATAGGGTAAAGGGAAGGCACGAAATTGGGCTGAAAAGGAGAGGAATTAGGACTCCAAATCACCAAAGAACAAGGTCACTTTGAATCAGATTCCAGGGAGGACAAGGAATGGCCCTGGCGGCAGATTCTAGAACTTCTAGAAGGATTACATGCGGCATAAACTTAGGGCATGAAAGGGGTGTCCTTGGATAGAACATACGCCACATACACTTGGTCCTTGTATCATCATTCCTTCGGCCATCTGAGACACAATAGAAGTAAGATTAGCTAATTGAGATTGAATGTCGGATGTGGAACTTACCTCATGTACTTGCTACCGTGGGGGGTCGCTTTGCCCAATTCCTTCGTATTGTTGTGCATTTAAAGCGCGGTTTGCAATTAAGGTCTTAGCTGCCATAAGAGTTTTGTCCACCAATGCACCTCCTGCTGAAGCATCGAGCATTTGCCTTTCAATTGGAAGAAGGCCTTCATAGAAATATTGAAGTAGAAGCTCCTCCTTCATTTGATGTTGAGGACATGATGCGACAAAGGCCTTGAAACGCTCATAATACGCCATAAAAGACTCTTCTTGGCTTTGTTGGATTCCGCTAATTTTTTTCCTCAAAAGAATGACTCTTGAAGTAGGGAAGAATTTCTCTAGAAACGCTCTCTACATGCTCTCCCAAGAAGTGACCGTTCCGGGTGCTAATTCGTATAACCAATCTTTCGCCTTTTCCAATAGAGAGAATGGAAAGGCCTTCATCTTCAAAATACTGCTATCAACATTAATTGGAGTCATGCTTCAACACACCACCTCAAACTCTTTTAAATGCTTGTTTGGATCCTCCATGGATAGCCCATGGAACTTTGGGATGTGGTGCAACAAACTAGACTTCAATTTAAACTCATCGGTCTTATCTTGAGTTGCCCTAGGGTATTGGATGCATAATGGTGTGGCATTGTCCATTCCCAAGGCGGAAAGCTCCTTGATTGTACGATTTTCCATTGCCATGACTTGTGCCTCTTCTTCCTCTCTTGCTGTAGGCTCCTCTTCCTCCTTAAAATCAGATTCCGAGCTAGAACTTGGTGGGTTAAGTTCTGGCTCATTCCTCTTCCTTCTCAAAGTGCGCTCAAAATCGTCGTCGAAGTCCAAGATGTTTACACGAATAGGTTAAGAGCAACGAGTCATAAACTAGTACCTACAAACAAGAAAAGAAAACACGGTCAGCAACTAAAACAAAATATATGAACAACAAACAAAAAGAAACAACGGGGGATTAGCAAAGTTGCTAATCCCCGGCAATGGCGCCAAAAATTTGATGTGATAAATAATAGCACTCGAATTAAACCTTCTTATTGACAATTGTAGTAAAGATGTAAGTAGGGATCGTTCTAGGCCGGGGATTAGGAGGGATTGCTAATCTAATGAAAACTACCTCAAAGATACAAAAATATGCGTAAAAACACTTAAATAAACTCAAAGACTCTTAACTAAACTTATATGACTCAAAACAAATTGAAAAGACTCAAAACAACTCAAAACAATCAAATAGACTCAAACTAGACTCTAGGACTTAATTTGGACGAAAATAGAATTGGTTTTGACTCAAAACACTCAAAAACACAATTTGGACAGATTCTAGCTATTTAGACACAACAAAGTAAAAGGGATTAGGTTTTTGGACGAATTTAAAGTAAAAACAAGTAACTAAAAGATTTAAACAAAGTTTGGACGAATTTGGGAAAAACTATGGATGATTAGCTAGCTAGAGGATTCTTTTCCACACATGATAGATTTGAACACAAATTGATTTCCAGTTGCTTTCTCAATAAACCATGAACCTCAACACCCCAGATTAACCGTGACATCACTAATTAACCTTCAGATTCTCCTTTAGTTATTGGATTGGATGACATCATTCGACAACCTAAAGCATTCTTCAAAAGTCCCCTACATGACATCATAATAGAGATACAATCAAAGATCATTATGTTCTATGAAAATCATAAGTATTGACAAAGCATTCGTAACTATGACATCATGATACTCATGCTAGGAATTTAACTTAACATGAATGTGTAAACAATCTTAACTACTTGTGAATATAAGTTTGTAACGATTATGTGAAACTCCTTTATATTCTGGCACCAAATTCAAGCATGCAAATTAAGTAGGCCTCCCTAATCAACATACAAGAATAAGTTCTCAATCAAACGGTTAAGTAAATAGCATTCACAATTTATGAAATCACAACTGGAATTAATCAATTCATATCACAAACACAATCATGGTTTCAAAGCCTCCCCTAGCTAAAACGGGTTTAGCCTCTCATGTTCACAACAAAACAAAGAAAACTTGAATCCAACTTAAATGCAAAAATGTCCAAGGCTTCTTCTTCTTTTCTTCTTCCTTGCTATGTTGGGGCACAAAAGGTGGTGTGTAAGGATGAAGGATGGCAGGTTGTGTGTATGAGTGAATAGGGTTCTCTATGGGTGCGGCAAAGGGTTATTTATTTGAGGGAAAGGGTCTTAACTTTTATTAAATGGTTTAGGAAAGAATTAGACCCCAAATCCACAAGGAAAATGAGACTTAAAGTCAAAATCCAAGGGCCAAAGGGAAGGAACTTGCGGCAAAGAAGAATAGGAAAGGGAATGTGTTTTAAGGCTGAAATTATGCAAGGATTTAGGATAGAATAGGAATGTAAGGTGCGGCATTGAATAGGGTTAAAAAGGAATGTGACCTTGGGACACAAAATAGAGCATAAGCACTCCCCTTGCACGGCAAGGAAAGGAAAGGGTAAGGTGTGCCACGGCAAGGGTTAGAATGGTGCAAGGAAGGTTTAGTTTGTGTCCTAAAATGCATAAGAGAGCTTCAATGTTGCTGGAACTTAGGGGCTTTTAGGATTAGGAAAGGTCGAACCAAAATAGGAAACCTTGGCTTAACTTTCCTACTTCAAGTAGGAATCCTTCTTTGATTAGGAATCCTAACATCTTTAGGTCTTCAATTTCGTCCATTCCTTTTGCTCCAAGCATATGCTATCCATTCCAAGTCCAATTTTGCTCTAAAATGCACCTTTTTGCTACTTTAGCCATATGAACCTACAAACACACGAAAATAGCTTAAAATACTAAAATAACTATGAACTAACAAGATAAATGTAAGAAAACAAGCTAACTAAGTCACCTAAATATGCTCCTATCAAGAATTGGTCACGTGAGATGTGGCGCCAGAGTTAAGAATCCAAGATTGTGGAGTAGAGGAAATGTTAGCACACATTACAGCTGGAATGGACTTGTTGCCATATGATGGATTTAGACGGTGGGGACAATTGGAGTGATAATTAGAGTGATTACAACCTTGTGAACCCTTAGAATTTAAGGAATAACGATCTTAAGTGTGACCTTGGGAAGACTTGAAATTTGAGGAATTTTGAGCAACAAAGGCCTGAGAATTAGGGTTTGCGCCTGGAGTAGGTAGTAAACCAGAAGTAGATGATCAAATTGATGAATTATAGGCTTGAAATGTTGAAAAGGATGACAACTTCTTCATGTTAGTCAACTGAAGTTCCTTGTTGAAAAGAAGACCATAAAGCTCATCAATTGTCGTAGATCCATGGTGAAATTGAATCGCATCACAATTCATATTCTGGCGGAAGTCCATGAAGTGTGACTGAGATTAATTTAGAAGCCTCAATTGGAGCACCAGCGCTAGCAAGAGCGTCATTAATTTCTTCAATTTGTTGAAGATAAACAGCTGCAGTGGAGTCACCTTTTGTAATTTGACGGAGACGCGATCGTAGTTCATGAATGTGCAATTGAGACACCGCTGATGTGATATAAAATAGCACACAAGTTAAACCCTTTTTTTATAGTTGTAGTATGTGAAAGTAGAGATCGTTCTAGGCCAGGGATTACAAGGGCTGCTAATCTACACAAATTAAACTCTAAATCACTAAACTAGACTTAAAAACAAAACACTAAACTTAAACAACTCAAAACAAGCTAAACTAACTCAAATAACACAAAATTGACTTAAATAACCCAAAACAAGCACTAAGGAGTGATTTGGACGAAAATCTAACTAAATAACTCAAAACATGAACCAAAGAGAAGTTTGGACGAAAATTAAGCTAAAAAGACTCAGATTACTAAATGGGGGTTGTTTTGACGAATTTAACTAAAACTAAGTAAATTGCAAAAACAAATGAAGTATGGTATGAAATTGAGTGAATTAAAGGGTAAAAGGCTAGCTAGAGGATTCTTCTCCACACATGAACCATATGCATACAAATCGATTTCCAATTATTATTCCAATAAGCCATGAATGACAATGCCCCAAGTTAACCGTGAACTGCACAAATTAACCATCAGATTTTCCTAAATTCATTAAATTGGACTCAGCGATGCAATCAAATTATTCTTATCAAGTTCCCTATATGAACTGCATAATAGAGATATATATCAAAGATCATTAAGTTCTATGAAAATCATAAGCATTGACAAGGCATTCGTAACTAGGAACTGCATGATACTCCTGCCATGGATTTACTTAACACAATCATGACTAGTGATTTCCACTACTTATAAATATAAGTTCATAACAATTAGGTGAAATTCCCTTATATTTTAGCATCAAATTCATGCATGCAAACTAAGTGTGCACCCTTAATCAACATACAAGAATAAGTTATCAATCAAATAGATAAGTAAATTGCATTCATGTTTTAGGAAACAATAACTGGAGGAAATCAATTCATATAAAACATATGTCCATGGCTTTAAAAAGAAATTAGTTCCACATGTTCATCATAATTGAAAACCAAATTAAAACAAACATTGGACTAAAACTAAGGATAAAATACACCTAGAAACGCTCCAACACTCCAATGGCAGATTGCAGGTCACATCACCAAGCTTTTTCTTCTCCTTCCTTCCTTGTTGCGGCACTCTTTGTATTTTTCTCTAAAATTCTCTCTCAGGCTCTCCTTTCAATTATGCGGCAAAGGTGTGCATTTTATAGGGCAGATACACAACATTGTTTGTGGAGGAAAAGGATTAGCTCTTAGCATTGTTTTAGGACTCCTAGAAATCAGATAAGAGGTGGTTTAATATGATAAGGAATCCCCCTTGTAGCTAGAGATAAGGTAAGATAAGATAACTTTAATTTGGATAAGGTTTGGATAAGATAAGATTAGATAAGGTCTCTGATAGGAGCATATTCAAGCGACTTAATTAGCTTGTTCTTGTGCATTTATGTTGTGTTTCCTTAGTTAT
This sequence comes from Pyrus x bretschneideri, assembly GCF_019419815.1. Classification (NCBI taxonomy): domain Eukaryota; kingdom Viridiplantae; phylum Streptophyta; class Magnoliopsida; order Rosales; family Rosaceae; genus Pyrus; species Pyrus x bretschneideri. The sequence goes on from NW_025999810.1 coordinate 2,164,133, forward strand.
TTTAGTGTTTAAAGTCACTTTTGCGTGTTTTCAGGTTATAAAGCCAAAGTGTGCAAGAAGATGCAAATTGGAGTCTTTTGGAGCAAAAGAGGAATGAATGAGATGAAGACTTGAAGAAATATGAATTCCTACTCCAACGAGGATTCCTACTCCAACAAGGATTCCTACTTGAAGTAGGAAAGTTAACCCTAGGTTTCCCATTTTGGTAACCTTTCCTAATCTTAAACGTCCGTATTTTCTAGCCACTTTAAAGGCCTCGTAGGCACTTTAGGACACAAAACAAAGGCCCTAGCCCCCTTAAACCCATTTGTCGTGGCCTTTTCCCTTCTCCCCATCCCTTGCCATGCAAGGGGGGGGCAATTTTGTCCTAGGTTATGCATTTAAACACATGCTCCTTCCTAAACTAAACCCTAGCCGCACCTTGCAGCCACTTCCCTTTTAATTTCTGATTTTATTTCCTAATTCTAGAAGCCTTTGACTTAATTTTAGTTAATAAAAATAAGCTAGGGTTTTATTTTCTGAAACCCTATATAATCTAAAGCCTAGCCGCACCCTAGGATCTTCTTTTAATCACTCTATTATTCATTCACCCTAATACCTATCAGCCGCAGCTACCATCACCCAAAAACCTCTTTGCCGCAGCCTTCTCCATCCATTCCAGCCACCTCCCATCTCTGCCGTAGCTTCCCATCCATTCCAGCCACCATTCAAACCTCCATACACCTTCCACAACCCTTGCCGCAACCCTTCACCTCCCTAAATCCATCTATAACCCAGAAAATCAACCAAACTCACCCTAAAACCCTCTCTGCCGCAGCAAGAAGAACAAGAAAGAGGAGCTTGAAACGTGCAGAAATTCAAAGTGGATTCGTTGGGCGTTCTAGGTGTAATCAATCTTTTGTTCTCTATGTTTAATTTCAATTTTGTTTCTCTTTCTGTGAACATGAGAGGCTAAATCCCTAGTTAGCTAGGGGGTGATTCAAAACCATGTTTATGCTTGCAATATAATTGATTACCTTTGGTTGGAATTTCATGAGTTGTGGATTCAATTTGTTTAACTGCTTGATTGATAACTTATTTGTGTATGTTTATTGAGAGTGCACACTTAGTTTTCATGCATGAATATGATGCTAGAATATAAGTGAGTTTCACCTAATAGTTATAAACTTATATTCACAAGTAGTGGAGGTCGCTTATAAACGATCGCGTTAAATGAATTCTTGGCACTAGTTTCATGCTCATCATAGTAACGAATGCCTCGTCAACACTTATAGTTTTCATGTTGCTTAATGATCTTTGATTGTATCTTTATTGTGCTTTTCACGTAAAGGACTTTTGGAGAATGTTTTGAATTGTGTATGCGCTGTCCCATCCAATTCATTAACTTAAGGAGAACTTGAAGGTTAATTTAAGCGAACCTAATTAACCCGGGGTGTTGAGTTTCATGATTCATTGAAAGACCAACTGAAAATCATCTTGTATGCAAGTGTGACATGTGTGGAGAAGAACCTTCTAGCTAGCATTCCATCCATATTTTCATCAAATTCGTATTTACATTCTGTCTTTATTACAATCTGTGCACTTTGTTTAATTTCGTCAAAAACTAAATCCCCCTTTACTTTAGTGTTCAATTTAGTTAGAAAGTGTCTTAGTTTGTGTTTCTAGGTGTTTTGATTCAATTTATCACCCAAATTCGTCCAAATTAGTGTAAGTGCTCAAAACTGCCCAGATTGTGTTTTTAAGGCAGTTTTGAGTGTTTTGGTGCTGTTTTGAGTGTTTTGGTTTGTTTTAGTGTTTTAAGTGTTTAGTTCTGCATTCTTTGAGTCTAGTTTAGTGTTTTAACCTTTGTTTTACGTTTTTGAGTCAGTTTTCAAGTGATTTAGCAATCCCACCTAATCCCCGGTTTAGAACGATCCCTACTTATACATATACTACAATTGTCAAAAGAGGGTTTTAATTTGTGTGCTTATATATTTTGCATCAAATTTTTGGCGCCGTTGCCGGGGATTAGCAACTTTGCTAATCCCTTGGACTATTACTTTCTGTTTGTTTATTTTGTTAAAGTTTCTGACCTTGTTTTGTTCTTCTTGTTTTAGGTACTAGTTTATGACTCGGAGTTCCCAACCGATTCGTGAGCATATCTTGGACTTTGATAGCGATTTCGAGAGGACTTTGAGACGAAAGAGGAAGTAACACAAATCAAATCCACCAAGCCCGGAACCTGACCTTGAAGAACAAGTCCTAGAAGAGGAAGAAGAGGCCACGGCAAGGATTTTTGAAGAAACACAAGGCATGGCCGTGGACAACCGGACACTCAAGGAGCTTTCTGCTTCGGGATTGGATAATGCCGCACCTTTGTGTATCCAATATCCCCCACCTGCCGAAGGTAAGACCGAAGAGTTCGAGTTGAAGTCAAGTTTGCTCCACCACATTCCCAAATACCATGGGTTGTCCATGGAGGATCCGAACAAGCATCTGAAAGAATTCGAAGTGGTGTGTTCAAGCATGACTCCCGTCAACGTCGATGGAAGTATTTTGAAGATGAAGGCTTTTCCATTCTCTTTAATGGACAAAGCCAAAGATTGGTGGTATGAATTGGCTCCCGGAACCGTCACATCATGGGAGAGTATGAAGAGGGCATTTTTGGAGAAGTTTTTCCCAACTTCTCGAATCATCCTTCTACGTAAAAGGATAAGTGGAATTCAGCAAGATGAAGGTGAGTCTTTTCCTACATATTATGAACGTTTCTAAATCACTTGTTGCTTTTTGTCCACATCATCAGATGAAGGAGGAGTTACTTCTACAATACTTTTACGAGGGGCTCCTACCAATTGAACGTCAAATGCTCGATGCCTCGGCGGGTGGAGCATTGGTGGACAAGACACCCATGGCTGCCAAGGTCTTAATTGCTAATCGGGCGTTGAACGCTTAACAATACGAAGAAGTAGGCCAAAGAGGACCCCCACGGCAGCAAGTTCATGAGGTAAGTTCCACACCTGACATTCATTCACAATTAGCTAATCTTACTTCCATTGTGTCTCAGATGGCCGAAGGAATGAGGATGCAAGGACCAATTGTATGCGACGTGTGTTCGATCCAAGGACATGCTTCTGAGAAGTGCCCACAACTAATCGAAAATGGTGGATGGGAAAGCGCAAATGCAATTGGATTTCAAGGCCAAAACCAACCACGGAACGATCCATATTCGAACACATATAATCCAGGTTGGAGAGACCACCCAAACTTCAAGTGGAGGGAGCCCCAACAACCACCACAACAAGGAGGCTTTAGACAACAACCCCCGGGGTTCTTCACTAAGCCATACGCACCCACACACGCTCCACAACAATCTGCCCCAAATGCTTCAGGTACATCCCTAGACAATGATACACTTCTTAAGTTACTAACTAATTTGTCTCAGGGGCAAGAGAATCAAGCCAAAGCCATGCAAAACCAAGACAAGAGGGTGGAACAATTGGAGAAACAAATTGTGCAGATTGCAGATTTTGTAGGAAAGTTTCGTGACCAAGGCCAACTTCCAAGTTCTACCATTCCAAACCCAAAGGGAGGCTTCGAAAGTGCAAAGGCCATACTCTTGAGAAGTGGAAAGAAGTTGGGGCAGGTCCTACACCATCACCATCAAGTCCCGAAGAGGATGAAAAATGGAGAATTGAAGAGGAGGAAGCAAGCCAACCCACGGCAAAGGTGGACATACCTTTGCCGCAAGTTCCAAGTGACACCAAACTGTCCAATTTGTCCAAAAAGGGTAAGAATGTGTCAAATTCGGTTCCTACTAATGTTTTTCCTTCGAATGTGCCTTTTCCTAGTAGGTTTATGCAAACAAAGAAAGAAGAAGCCGAGAAGGACATCCTTGAGACATTTAGGAAAGTTCAAGTTAACATACCTCTTTTGGATGCAATCAAGCAAGTCCCGAGATATGCCAAGTTCTTAAAGGAGCTTTGCACCACTAGGAAGAGGATGTCGACCAAGGAGGTGGTTAAGGTAGGTGAAAATGTCTCCGCCATCTTGCAACGCAAACTACCCCCCAAATGCAAAGATCCGGGTAGTTTTACCATTCCTTGTGTCATAGGTAACACTCGTTTTGAATCTACCATGTGATAGGAGCATATTTATGCGCCTTAGTTTGCTTGTTTTCTTGCATTTATGTTGCTAGTACTTAGTAATTTTAGTACTTTAAGCTATTTTCGTGTGTTTGTAGGTCCAAAGGGCTAAAGGAGCAAGAAAGTGCATTTTGGTGCATTTTGGAGTAGTTTGGGGCATTAAATGGATTGCATATGCTTAAAGCCAAGTAGATGGACGAAATTGAAGACCAAAGGAGGCTAGGAATAAATAAAGAGATGAAGAAATGAAAATGAAGAACAAAGAGTTCACATTCATCACCAACACAACCATGCAGCCACACATTCTTTCTCCACACCTTGCCGTGCATAACCCACCACTTTCCAACCTAATCCACATGCATTCATCATCATAACCTAGCTGTCATTCCACTTCATTGCACATGCATCTTCAAATAAATCAGCCTTGCCGTGCATCCCCTCACTCTTTAATCATTAAGCCACATGTTTTCCCATTTCAAATATCATTCTCCCATAAACCATCATTACATGCCCTCACCATTGCCGTAGCCTACCCTTCCTTTTTGTTGTTTTTCACATTCATTTCCAGCACATCCTTGGTGTGCCGTGCATCTCCACAATCCCATTCATCAACACATGCATTCCCTTCATAAATCAGCCACATGCACACTCAATCACTCAACCCATCATTGCCGTGCACATTCCCTTGCATTTCCAGCTTTCCCACTTCAATAAACAACCAACCTAGCTGTCATTGCACATGCATTCTTCATCATTGCACCACATTCAGACATTCACACCAACACATCCCTTTGTGCCGTGCATTACTCCTTCATTCCAGCCATTCCACATGCTATTTCAGCCACATGCATTCCCCTTTTGCATTTCCAGCTTTCCAACAAGTTCCTAGCTGTCATATTCCTTCTTTTTCACCTATAAATAAACATCCATTGCAGCCACAAGGGGGGGGAGTCATTCATTCATAAATTCATTCATTCAAACACACATCCACACAAGCCTTGGCCGTGCCTTATTCCACCATTCCATCCATTGCAGAAATTCAACCATCACACCAATCCTTGACCGTGTCTTCCTGCACCACTCCCCATCCATTCATACACATTCACACCATCAAACTATCCTTAGACCTTGTGCCACAATAAAGAGGAAGAGAAGAGGGCCTAAACGTTCATACAATTCAAGTTTGAGTTGTTGGAATGTTTAGGTGTTTCTTTTCCTTTGATTTCAATGTTTAATTTCAATTCTCTTTGTTTTATACGTATGAGGAACTAAACCCCCCCCTTGGCTAGGGGGGGATTAGAAATACATGTTTATGCTTGCAATATGATTTGATTACTTCCAATTACGTTTCATAAGTTGTGAATTCAATTTACTTATCTATGTGATTGACAACTTATTTATGTATGTTTATTGAGAGTGCACGCTTAATTTTCATGCATGAATTTGACGCTAGAATATAAGTGAATTTCACCTAATAGTTATGAACTTATATTCACAAGTAGTGGAGGTTGCTTATAAACAATTGCGTTAAGTAAATTCTTGGCATAAGTTTCATGCAATCATAGTAACAAGTGCTTCGTCAATGCTTATGGTTTTCATAGAACGTAATGATTCTTGCTTGTATCTCTATTATGCAATCATATAGGGGACTTGTGGGGAATGTTTTGGGTTGTCGTATGCAATCATCCAATTCAATAACATTAGGAAAATCTGAGGGTTAATTAGTGCAATTCACGGTTAATCTGGGGCGTTAAGAATTCATGGTTTATTGAAAAGCAATTAGAAATCATTTTGTATGCAAGTGTAACATGTGTGGAGATGAACCCCTTAGCTAGCCATCCCATCCATTCAATTCCATCACATTCATCTTTACAATCTGTTTTGTTTCCAAGTTTCTGTTTTAATTTCAAATTCATCCAAAACCAATCCCCCTTTACTTTACTGTCCAAATTAGTTAGAAAGTGTCTTAGTTTGTGTTTATAAGTGTTTTGATTCAATTTGTTGCACAAATTCGTCCAAATTCACCAAGGTGCTCAAAACTGCCCAGAAAGTGTTTTTAAGGCAGTTTTGAGTGTTTTGGGTGATGTTTGAGTCTTTTGGTTTGTTTTAGTGTTTTAAGCATTTTGTTTCGCATTCTTTGAGTCTAGTTTAGTGTTTTAAACTTTGTTTTTACGTTTTTGAGTCAGTTTCCAAGAGATTTGCAATCCCTCCTAATCCCCGGTCCAGAACGATCCCTACTTACATACTTACTACAATTGACAAAAAGAGGGTTTAATTTGTGTGCGTATAATTCTCACATCACCATGCTAGACCTAGGTGCCTCTATAAATGTCATGCCATATTCAATTTATGCATCTATGAACCTATGAGTATTGAAAAATGATGGTGTAATCATACAATTGGCCGATAGATCTAATGCCTATCCAAAGGGAGTTTTGGAAGATGTGTTAGTGCAGGTAAATCATTTAATCTTTCCGGCGGACTTCTATGTGCTCGAGATGGATGAATCTGACCATGCCCCTTTGTTGCCAATCCTCCTTGGATGGCCATTCATGAAGACGGCTCGGACGAAGATTGATGTGTTTAATGGAACTTTGTCCATGGAATTTGATAGGGAAGTTGTTAATTTTAATCTTTCTGATTCTATTAAGTATCCTAGTGAGGATCATTCATGTTTCTCCATTGATATAGTTGACTCTTTGGCGCAGGGATACCTTGAAGAGTTGAACGCCGATGCACTAGAAAATGTCATTACACGAAGCATGGAACTCAAAACCAAGGGAAGGGAGCTTTTGATAACCCACGGCACACACATTCCATTGCATGCCGTGCCTTCTAGGGAGGAATTCATTGAGTTGGTTGCTACCCTTGAGTCATTGCCTAAGCACGAGGGTAAGTTTTCTAACTTTGAGTCAATTCCCATTTCGACTAATAAGTTACTTCCATCCATAGTTCAGGCACCTACCCTTGATCTCAAACCACTACCTAGCCATTTGAAGTACATTTTCTTGGGGGAAAATGAGACCTTACCTGCCATTATTTCCTCATCACTCACGGCACAAGAAGAAGAGAAACTAGTGCGAGTTTTGAAGGAGTTCAAATCTGCCCTAGGTTGGACCTTGGCCGATATCAAAGGTATTAGTCCCGCCACATGTATGCATCACATATTTCTTGAGGAGGGGGCCAAACCAACTAGAGAGGCTCAACGCTGTCTCAACCCTCCGATGATGGAAGTAGTGAAGAAGGAGATAATCAAACTCCTTGATTGTGGAGTGATTTACCCCATCTCCGATAGCGGTTGGGTTTCACCTATCCAATGTGTTCCCAAGAAATCTGGAGTGACGGTTGTGGAAAATGCGGAGAATGAGCTTGTGCCCACCCGAATCCAAACCGGTTGGCGTGTATGCACTGATTATAGGAAGATAAACGCCACCACAAGGAAGGACCACTTCCCATTGCCGTTCCTAGATCAAATGCTTGAGAGGTTAGCGGGTCATTCATTTTATTGTTTTCTTGATGGATATTCTGGTTATAATCAAATTGTTATTGCCCCGGATGATCAAGAAAAGACCACTTTTACTTGTCCCTTTGGAACGTTTGCATATCGACGCATGCCATTCGGTTTGTGCAATGCTCCTGCCACGTTTCAAAGGTGTATGGTTAGCATATTTTCTGATTATGTCGAGAGGATTATTGAGATATTCATGGATGACTTTAGTGTGTTTGGTGATTCCTTTGATCATTGTTTAGCTCATTTAACTTTAATCTTGAAACGTTGTGTTGAAACAAACCTTGTGTTAAATTGGGAGAAATGTCACTTTATGGTTAAACAAGGTATTGTTTTAGGTCATATAATATCTGAAAAAGGAATTGAAGTTGATAAGTCTAAAATAGATCTTGTACGCTACTTACCCTCTCCTACTTCGGTGAGAGAGGTTCGTTCTTTTCTTGGTCATGCAGGATTCTATCGACGATTTATCAAGGACTTTTCCAAGATTGCACAACCCCTATGCCGTCTCCTTCAAAAGGATGTACCTTTCGAGTTCAACGAGGCGTGTGAGAAAGCATTCAACCATCTCAAGGATCTTCTCACCACGGCACCAATCATCACTCCACCAGATTGGTCCATTCCCTTTGAGTTGATGTGTGATGCATCGGATTATGCCCTTGGAGCTGTTTTGGGCCAAAGGAAAAACAAACAGCCACATGTTATTTATTATGCTTCACGCACTTTAAATGATGCTCAATTGAATTATTCTACAACCGAAAAGGAACTTTTGGCGGTTGTATTTGCATTAGATAAGTTTAGATCATATCTAATTGGCACTAAAGTAATTGTTTTCACTGACCATGCAGCCTTGAAGTATCTTCTCACCAAAAAGGAGGCCAAACCAAGGCTCATTCGTTGGATGCTCCTACTTCAAGAATTCGACATTGAAATTAGGGACAAGAAGGGATGTGAAAACGTGGTGGCTGACCACCTAAGTCGAATGGTGCGTGAAGAAGAGGCCCTCCCCATTTCAGAAATGTTTCCAGATGAACAACTTCTGTCCATTAAGGTAAGTACCCCTTAATATGCCGATTTGGTTAATTTTTTGGTGTCTAAGCAAGTTCCTAACACCTTAAGCAAGGCCCAACGTGATAAACTAAAAAAGGATGCACGTTTTTATGTTTGGGACGACCCTTATTTGTGGAAAATCTGCCCGGATCAGATCGTGCGTTGTTGTGTCCACGAATCTGAGTTTAATTCCATTTTGAGTTTTTGCCATACATATGCATGTGGTGGACACTTTGGCACACAACGCACATCGTTTAAGGTTCTTGAAAGTGGTTTTTATTGGCCTACATTGTTTAGAGATGCTAGGGCTTTTTGCTTAACATGTGATCGATGTCAAAAGACAGGAAGTTTAGGCCAAAGAGACCAAATGCCGCAAACCCCAATCCTTGTTGTTGAAATCTTTGATGTTTGGGGTATTGATTTTATGGGTCCTTTCCCTATGTCTTTTGGTTTTACTTACATTTTACTTGCCGTTGATTATGTGTCAAAGTGGGTGGAAGCTAAAGCCACCCGAACTAACGATTCTAGAGTTGTTGCAGATTTTGTAAAATCTAACATTTTCTCTAGATTTGTGATGCCTCGAGTGCTCATAAGCGATGGTGGGTCTCATTTTTGCAACCGCACCATTGTGGCGTTGCTCAAGAAGTACAACGTGATGCATAAGGTTTCCACACCTTATCACCCCCAAACCAGTGGCCAAGTCGAAGTTTCAAATCGAGAAATAAAGCAAATCCTGGAAAAGACCGTTGGGCCGAATAGAAAAGATTGGAGCTTGCGTTTGGAGGATGCATTGTGGGCGTATCAAACGGCTTACAAAACGCCCATTGGCATGTCCCCATTTCGGCTAGTCTATGGCAAGCCATGCCATCTACCCGTGGAGCTGGAACACAAGGCCCATTGGGCGGTCAAGACTTTCAATATGGATGTGGACACGGCTGGAAACCATCGGAAGCTACAATTGAACGAGCTTGAAGAGATTAGGCATGAGGCTTATGAGAATGCCCGGATTTACAAAGAGAAGAGCAAGGCCGTCCATGACAAGATGATTAGAGGCAAAACCTTCTCAATCGGGCAGAAAGTGTTGTTATTTAATTCCCGTCTTCGGTTATTCCCCGGTAAGTTACATTCTAAGTGGGTTGGTCCATTTGTTATCACTAATGTTTTTGTGCATGGTGCAGTCCAAATACAAAGTTTGAAAACTGGACAAGAATTCAAGTTGAATGGCCATAGGTTGAAACCCTACTACGAGAACTTTGTTGAGCATGTTGTGGAGGAGATCCCATTGCATGCCGTGGGCTCCAATGGGGAATGAGCATACCATCGTCCGGCTCAAGACGTTAAAGCAAGCGCTTCATGGGAGGCAACCCATGCAATCACCAAGGAGAGGATGGCATTTACACTTCATAACCAGATTTGCGTCCCTAGCCCCTTCTCTTTGTTATTTACATTCTGCCATGCTTAGTATGTTTAGTTGCTGTTTGTGTGTTTACTTTTGTTTGGTGTGATTTTAGGCTTGAAACATTGAGGACAATGTTTGATTTAAGTGTGGGGGGGTAACTAAATGTGTTGATGCAAATTCGTGGGATTTTATCACCCATAACTTCCAATGTTGTTCCTTGCTGTTTTTAAGTGTTTTTAAGCTATTTTAGAGTGTTTTAGTGTGTGTTGACTTAAAAATCCGAAAATCCCATAAAAATTTGAAAACTTGTTTTGAAAAACCCAAAAAGAGTTGTTTTTGTGTGTTTGTTTGTGTCGTAGGTTACCTTCCAACACAATGATGAGGATTTGGTTTTTAATTACATGATGGTTAAAGAAAGTTACAAACATGGTTAGACGTTTGATATACTCTTTGGTTTATGCTTGGTTGTAGTTATAGTTGAAGGAATGAACTCAAACTGAGTTTTTGTAACATGCTTGAAGGAATGAACTCAAACTAACGCTACATCCCTGTGAGACTTGAGCCTAAACGTTTATTTGGAGAGTAATAATCTGTGCATCATTGTTTTCTAAAGTCGTTGCATGATCTCATTATTCATTGCTTGGTTACTACTAGAAGGCGTTTCATCACTTAGTTCCAAATGCTAGAACTCATGCCCATTTCATTCAAAGCATGTTATTGATTTGCATAACACATATTCAAGATGAAGTTATGTAGTGACCACCATCAAAGCCAAATAGCTGTGTGCCCTTAACTCATTTTGTGTTTAAGTTTAACCCCATTGAGCCGTGTTAGCCCATGTTCTTTGTTAACCCATATTATCCTCACCTAGCTTAGAGTAGGACCATCCTTACCCTTGTTCTTGAAGCATAGTAAGCATGACTAAAAATGAATTCCTTTTGATCAATGTGTTGCAGAAAATAAGTGTGGGGGAAGGATGATGGATGTGAGTTTATGTGCCATAGGCACGGCGAGAGGAAAAAAAAAAAAAGTTGTGAAAAAAAAAAAGAAACGAAGAAAAGGAAAAAATAAAAGTGAAAAAGAGTTGAAAAGAGGTGAAAAGAATTTCAAAGTATTGTTTGTTGAAGTAAGGGTCCAAAACAATGAATTTTGCCCTAAGAGTGTTTGAATCTTCCCTGTTTGTCTAAAAGTTGATTTCTGCATTCTAAGGGAATTCTAAGTCTTAATTTCATTACTTTGCTTGCTATTGCTTAAAGAACTTTTGTTTATCCCTATCTTTCCTTGTTAGCCAATACCCCAAGCCCCATTACAACCCTTTACTTCTATCTTGAGTGTTGTGCATTTCAATTTGTGGAGTTCAAATTTGGTATGAGCATATGGTGTCACTGGTTCTCGCATCTAAGTAGTAGCATTCCATTCATGAGATCATATCTAAACATGTTTAATTACTCCAGAAATTGCTTTCTTTGTTATAACATATGTGAGTACTAGTCTTTCATGTTTACATCAATCTTCTCACATATCACTAGTGTAGGGTGTGTAGTCAGAAAATCTGAGTGAAATTTGAGTGCATAACTAGTGAGGAATTGAGGGAATTCTCTAAGGCATGTTACTACATTCAAAATGTTGTTTTAATTGATTAAATGCGAGCTAGTGAATGGTGACTATGATTAAGTAAGTGCTCGAGGGGAAGGAAGACTAAAAGCTATGTGAGTAATGATCTTTGACATGTCATGTTTCATTGGAAATCCCTGAGGCAAACGTTGGAAGGTTTAGGTTATGTTTTGGTTGGTTTTGTTTCGTCTTGTTTTCTTTAGTTGTTTTGTTTTGCTCGAGGACTAGCAAAAGCTAAGTGTGGGGGAATTTGATAGGAGCATATTCATGCGACTTAATTAGCTTGTTCTTGTGCATTTATGTTGTGTTTCCTTAGTTATTTTAGTGTTTAAAGTCACTTTTGCGTGTTTTCAGGTTATAAAGCCAAAGTGTGCAAGAAGATGCAAATTGGAGTCTTTTGGAGCAAAAGAGGAATGAATGAGATGAAGACTTGAAGAAATATGAATTCCTACTCCAACGAGGATTCCTACTCCAACAAGGATTCCTACTTGAAGTAGGAAAGTTAACCCTAGGTTTCCCATTTTGGTAACCTTTCCTAATCTTAAACGTCCGTATTTTCTAGCCACTTTAAAGGCCTCGTAGGCACTTTAGGACACAAAACAAAGGCCCTAGCCCCCTTAAACCCATTTGTCGTGGCCTTTTCCCTTCTCCCCATCCCTTGCCGTGCAAGGGGGGGCAATTTTGTCCTAGGTTATGCATTTAAACACATGCTCCTTCCTAAACTAAACCCTAGCCGCACCTTGCAGCCACTTCCCTTTTAATTTCTGATTTTATTTCCTAATTCTAGAAGCCTTTGACTTAATTTTAGTTAATAAAAATAAGCTAGGGTTTTATTTTCTGAAACCCTATATAATCTAAAGCCTAGCCGCACCCTAGGATCTTCTTTTAATCACTCTATTATTCATTCACCCTAATACCTATCAGCCGCAGCTACCATCACCCAAAAACCTCTTTGCCGCAGCCTTCTCCATCCATTCCAGCCACCTCCCATCTCTGCCGTAGCTTCCCATCCATTCCAGCCACCATTCAAACCTCCATACACCTTCCACAACCCTTGCCGCAACCCTTCACCTCCCTAAATCCATCTATAACCCAGAAAATCAACCAAACTCACCCTAAAACCCTCTCTGCCGCAGCAAGAAGAACAAGAAAGAGGAGCTTGAAACGTGCAGAAATTCAAAGTGGATTCGTTGGGCGTTCTAGGTGTAATCAATCTTTTGTTCTCTATGTTTAATTTCAATTTTGTTTCTCTTTCTGTGAACATGAGAGGCTAAATCCCTAGTTAGCTAGGGGGTGATTCAAAACCATGTTTATGCTTGCAATATAATTGATTACCTTTGGTTGGAATTTCATGAGTTGTGGATTCAATTTGTTTAACTGCTTGATTGATAACTTATTTGTGTATGTTTATTGAGAGTGCACGCTTAGTTTTCATGCATGAATATGATGCTAGAATATAAGTGAGTTTCACCTAATAGTTATAAACTTATATTCACAAGTAGTGGAGGTCGCTTATAAACGATCGCGTTAAATGAATTCTTGGCACTAGTTTCATGCTCATCATAGTAACGAATGCCTCGTCAACACTTATAGTTTTCATGTTGCTTAATGATCTTTGATTGTATCTTTATTGTGCTTTTCACGTAAAGGACTTTTGGAGAATGTTTTGAATTGTGTATGCGCTGTCCCATCCAATTCATTAACTTAAGGAGAACTTGAAGGTTAATTTAAGCGAACCTAATTAACCCGGGGTGTTAAGTTTCATGATTCATTGAAAGACCAACTGAAAATCATCTTGTATGCAAGTGTGACATGTGTGGAGAAGAACCTTCTAGCTAGCATTCCATCCATATTTTCATCAAATTCGTATTTACATTCTGTCCTTATTACAATCTGTGCACTTTGTTTAATTTCGTCAAAAACTAAATCCCCCTTTACTTTAGTGTTCAATTTAGTTAGAAAGTGTCTTAGTTTGTGTTTCTAGGTGTTTTGATTCAATTTATCACCCAAATTCGTCCAAATTAGTGTAAGTGCTCAAAACTGCCCATATTGTGTTTTTAAGGCAGTTTTGAGTGTTTTGGTGTTGTTTTGAATCTTTTGGTTTGTTTTAGTGTTTTAAGTGTTTAGTTTTGCATTCTTTGAGTCTAGTTTAGTGTTTTAACCTTGGTTTTACGTTTTTGAGTCAGTTTTCAAGTGATTTAGCAATCCCTCCTAATCCCCGGTTTAGAACGATCCCTACTTATACATATACTACAATTGTCAAAAGAGGGTTTTAATTTGTGTGCTTATATATTTCACATCAGTCTCCTTGTTTTCAGTTGATTCCAAGCCTTAATTAATTCTTCCTGATTCCTTGCACATTACTAGCACCTTTTGATCTTCAAAAACGTCCATCCCCCTTGCTCCATGCATGTGCCATCTATTCCAAACCCAAAACTACTCTAAAATGCTCCAAATTGCCTTTTCTTGTCACCTTTGCCAATTGGACCTACAAACACACGAAAATAGCTTAAAACACTCTAATAAGTAGAAACTAACTCACTAAATGCAAAGAAACAAGCTAAAAAAGTCGCATAAATATGCTCCGATCAAATTCGTCCACACTTAGCTTTTGCTAGTCCTGACCAAAACAAAGAAAACAAAACACAACATAAACCTTCCAACAATTGCCTCAGGGATTTCCAATTAAATATGACATGCTAAAAATCACTTTCTAGATTTTAGCCATCTTTACTCTTAAGTATACACTTAACCGCAATCATCATTCACTAGCTCGCATTTAATCAATTAAAACAACATTTTGAATGTAGTAACATGCCTTAGAGAATCCCTCAATTCCTCACCAGATATATTCTCTATTTTCACACAGATTTTCTGACTATACTAGGTATATGTGAGAAGATTGATGTAAACATATAGACTAGCACTCGCATATGTTATAACAAAGAAGGCACTTTCTGGAATTATTAATACAACATGTATAAGATCTCATGAATAGAATGCCACTACTTAGAAGCGAGAACCAGGGATACCATATGCTTGTACCAATTTTAAACTCCACATATTGAAAAACATAACAATCAAGATAGAAGTCTAAGGGTTGTAACGAGGCTAAGGTATTGGCTAACAAAGGTAAGGATAAACAAAAGTTCTTAAAGTGATAGTAAGCAAAGTAATGAAATAAACACTTAGAATTCATTTTTGAATGCAGAAATCAACTTTAAACACCCATAGGAGGTTCACACAACACTTATGGCCAGATTCACACTTTTGGACTCTTTCTTCAACAACCAATACTTGTGAGTTCATTCTCACTTATTTCTCAACTCTTTTCCTTTCTTTTCTCAACTTATTCTTCTTTTTCTTTTTTTTTTTTTTTTCTCTTTTTCACCGTTTTTTTTTCCGTGCCCTTTTCTTTCTTTGGCACACTAAACGTACAACCTTATAGATTTCCAATGAAAAACCTTCCCCCCATGATGTGATAAATAATAGCACTCAAATTAAACCCTCTTTTTGACAATTGTAGTAAAGATACAAAAATATGCTTAAAAACACTTAAACAAACTCAAAGACTCTTAACTAAACTTATATGACTCAAAACAAACTCAAAAGACTCAAAACAACACAAAACAATCAAATAGACTCAAACTAGAGTCTAGGACTTAATTTGGACGAAAATAGAATTGGTTTTGACTCAAAATTCTTAAAAACTCACAATAGGACAGATTTGACTCAACAAAGTAAAGGGGATTGGGTTTTTGACGAATTTAAGATATAAACAAGTAACTAAAAGACTTAAACAAGGTTTAGACGAATTTGGGAAAAACAATGGATGATTAGCTAGCAAGAGGATTCTTTTCCACACATGATACATTCAAATACAAATTGATTTCCAGTTGCTTTTTCGATAAACCATGAACCTCAACACCCCAGATTAACCGTGACATCACTAATTAACCCTCAGATTCTCCTTTAGTTATTGGATTGGATGACATCATTCGACAACCCAAAGCATTCTTCAAAAGTTCCCTACATGACATCATAGTAGAGATACAATCTAAGATCATTACATTCTATGAAAATCATAAATATTGACAAAGCACTTGTAACTATGACATCATGATACTCATGCTAGGAATTTACTTAACATGATTGTGAAAATAACCTTAACTACTTGTGAATATAAGTTTGTAACGATTATGTGAAACTCTCTTATATTCTAGCACCAAATTCAAGCATGCAAATTAAGTAGGCCTCCTTAATCAACATACAAGAATAAGTTATCCATCAAATGGTTAAGTAAATTGCATTCACAATTTATGAAATAACAACTAGAATTAATCAATTCATATCATAAACATAATCACGGTTTCAAAGCCTCCCCTAGCTAAAATGGGTTTAGCCTCTCATGTTCACAACAAAACAAAGAAAACTTGAATTAAACATTGAAAACAAAAGATAAATTACACTTGAAAACGTTCCAACACTCCAACTTGAATGCAAAAACGTCCAAGGCTTCTTCTTCTCTTCTTCTTCCTTGCTATGCTGCGGCACAAGGGTTTAGGGGTGATTTTGGATGTGTTTCTGGGTTAAGAATGGATTTAGGTTGGTAGGGGAGTGCGGCAAGGGATAGGAATTGTGTATGGGTGTGTGGTTGAAGGTATGGAAGTATGGGAATGGTGTAAGAATGGATGAAGGCTGCAGCAAAGGTTGGTGGTTAGGATGAGGATGGCAGATTGTGTGAGTGAGTGAATAGGGTTCTCAATGGGTCCGGCAAAGGCTATTTATTTGACGGAAAGGATCTTAACTTTTATTACATAGTTTAGGAAAGATTTAGACCCCAAATCCATAAGGAAAAGGAGACTTAAAATCAAAAATCCAAAGGGAAAAAGGGAAAGAATTTGCGGCAAGGAAGGATAGGGAAGGAATGTGATTTAAGGTTAAAATTATGCAAGGATTTAGGATAGAATAGGAATGTAAGGTGCGGCATTGAATAGGGTGAAAGAGGAATGTGATCTTATTACACAAAATAGGGAATAAGCACTCCCCTTGCACGGCAAGGAAATGGCAGGTTTAGGCACGGCAAGGGCAATAAGGGTGCAAGGAAGGTTTAGTTTGTGTCCTAAAATGCATAAGAGTCCTCAATGTTGCTGGAACTTAGGGGCTTTTAGGATTAGGAAGGTCAAACCAAAATAGGAAACCTTGGCTTAACTTTCTTACTTCAAGTAGGAAACCTTCTTTGACTAGGAATCCTTCTTTGATTAGGAATCCTAACATCTTTAGGTCTTCAATTTCATCCATTCCTTTTGCTCCAAGCATATGCTATCCATTCCAAGTCCAATTTTGCTCCAAAAGGCTCCAAAATGCACCTTCTTTCTACTTTAGCCATATGAACCTATAAACACACGAAAATAGCTTAAAATACTAAAATAACTATGAACTAACAACATAAATGTAAGAAAACAAGCTAACTAAGTCGCCTAAATATGCTCCTATCACCCTACACTTGTTTTTTTGCATAATATTGATCAAAAGGAATTCCCTCTAAGTCATGCTTCACTATTCTTTAAGAAGGGCATGGATAGTCCTATTCTAGGCAAGGTAAGACTAATGTGGCTAACAAAGAAAATAGGGTAACTAAGGCTCAACGGGGTTAAACCTACAATACATATGCAAAGGGTAAGGCCTTTTGGCTCTGGTTTAACTAAACAACTTCATCTTGTTATTTGTTATGCAATCAATTTTATGCTTTGAATGAAACGGGCATGAGTTCTAGTATTTGGATGAAAACACATTCTAAGTAACAACTAAGCAATGAAATAATGAGATCATGCAACGACTTTAGAAAACAAAATCATCAAGATTAATAACTCTCCAAATAAAGTATAGGCTCAATGATAGGAGCATATTTAGGCGACTTACTTAGCTTGTTTTCGTGCATCTATGTTGTTAATTCATAGTTGTTTTAGTAGTTTAAGCCATTTTCGTGTGTTTTTAGGTTCATATGGCTAAGGAAGCAAAAAGATGCATTTTGGAGCATTTTGGAGCAAAATTGGGCTTGGAATGGATAGCATATGATTGGAGCCAAAGTGTTGGACGAATTTGAAGGCCTTGTATTCATTTTGGACATAAAACAAAGGGCCTAGCCCATTCTCTCTTAAACCAACCCCAAGGCCATGCATTTCCTTCCAATTCCAAAGCACACAATCACTTCAAAAGCCATGCAAAGAACCATCCATTCCATCAAAAACAATCCATCAATTCACATGCAAAACCACCATTAACACACATGCACCCAAACAAAGCCAACCTAGCTAACCCTACATGCATTCTTTATGCAACTCTTCATCATTCCACCATTCATTCTTTATTCCACAAACAAGTCACATGCATTTCCACCTTCCTACTTCATCATTTCACCACATTCTCCCTCTTTAACTCATTTCATTATTCATTCACTTTGCATTCATTCAATTCCACCCCACATGCACCCTTTATTCTTCATCATTGCAACCATGGCACATTTACACCAACAAAACAACTCCCATGCCATGGCCTACTCATATTCCCATTTCCTTTCCAACATCTCACATGCATTTCCACCTTCCTACTTCATCATTTCACCACATTTTTCCTTTTATTTCCACATGCAATTCTTCATCATTGCAACCACAAACACCTTAAACAAATAGCCATATACATCTCCACTCCTCCTATAAATACCCTTGCATTCATTCATTCAAAAATCATCTCATTCACAACACAACAACACACCACAAACACATTCCTTTCTCCCTTAGAATCCAAAAACCATCTTCCATTTCCACCAATCCTCATCCATTTCCATAATTCCCCAACACTTCCATCCCCCCAACCAACCTATCCTTAAACCTTGTGCTACAACAACGAGGAAGAGAAGAGTGCCTAAACGTTCATACAATTCAAGTTTTGAGTTGTTGGAATGTTTAGGTGTTTCTTTGATTTCAAAGTTTCATTTTAATTCTCTTTGTTTTGTACGTATGAGAAATGGAAGAAAAGAGTGCTTAAACGTTCATACAATTCAAAGTTTTGAGTTGTTGGAATGTTTAGGTGTTTCTTTGATTTCAAAGTTATGAGGAACTAAACCCCCTTTAGCTAGGGGGTAATTCGAAACTATGTTTATGTTTGTAATATGATTTGATTACTTTTAATTACGTTTCATAAGTTGTGAATTCAATTTGTTTAACTGTTTGATTGATAACCTATTTATGTATGTTTATTAAGAATGAACGCTTAATTTTCATGCATGAATTTGACGCTAGAATATAAGTGAGTTTCACGTAATAGTTATGAACTTATATTCACAAGTAGTGGAGGTTGCTTATAAACAATCGTGTTAAACATATTCTTGGCATAAGTTTCATGCAATCATAGTAACGAATGCCTCGTCAACACTTATAGTTTTCATGATGCTTAATGATTCTTGCTTGTATCTCTATTATGCAATTCATGTAGGGAACTTGTGAGGAATGCTTTGGATTGTCGTATGCAATCATCCAATTCATTAACTTAAGGAAAACTTGACGGTTAATTTAAGCGGACCTAATTAACCCGGGGCGTTGAGAATTCATGGTTTATTGAAAAGCAATTAGACATCGTTTTGTATGCAAGTATAACATATGTGGAGATGAACCCCTTAGCTAGCTTCCCATCCATTCATTTCCGTCAAATCCATATTTACAATTTGTTTTGTTTCCAAGTTTCCATTTTTAGTTTAAAGTCGTCCAAATCCAATCCCCCTTTACTTTATTGTTCAATTTAGTTAGAAATCAATTTAGTTTGTGTTTTTAAAGCATTTTGAGTCTTTTGGTTTGTCTTAGTGTTTTAACGTTTAGTTTCACATTCTTTGAGTCTAGTTTAGTGTTTTATCTTGTTTTTACGTTTTTGAAGTCAAATCCAAGTGGTTAACAATCCCTCCTAATCCCCGGTCCAGAACGATCCCTACTTACATCCATACTACAATTGTCAAAAAGAGGGTTTAATTTGTGCGCGTATAATTCTCGCATCACTCAAGTCTCTCAGGGTTGTAGCGTTAGTTTGAGTTTCTTCCCTCAAGCATGTTACAAAAACTGATTTTTTCTCTTTGTGATTACATGTGAATTCGTAAATGACAACTATAACTAAGCATAAACCAAAGAGCATATCAAACTTCCATCCATGTTTGTAACTTTCTTTAATAGTCATGCAATTAAAAACCAAATCCTTATTTATCCTACTAAAATTAAATATCGCATTCCGTGTAGAGCCAATTTCCTCTCTTGAATAGCAGGCACTACTCTAAGCTTCTTTTTCTCCTTTCTTGCAAAGCTGCAGCACAATTGTGTTTTTCTGATTTTAGGCTCTTGTGTGTGGTCCTCTGAATAGTGCGGCATTGTGGTGTATTTATAGGTTGATGGCACATGGCACAAGGTAGTTTTGGAGAAGGATTTGGCAATCCAAAGGTTGTGTTGGAAAGGGATTGCATAACACAAACCAACAGGGACAAGGATCTAGGTGCGGCAGATTTCTAGGCTTTTAGAAAGGGGGTATTGTGACAGGTTTCTAGAAGGACAGAGGATAAGGTATGCAACACCATTTTAGGAAAAAGTAAGGCCTTCTAGAAATCAGGTTTTTAGATGTCCTAATATGAAAATAACTAAAATGTAAGGCCTTCTAGAAATCAAGTTTTTAGATGTCCTAATATGAAAATAACTCCCCTTTGCAGCTAGAATTTAGGTAGAATAGGATTAAGATAAAGTTATGATAAGATAAGCTAAGGTTTTGGATAATGTTCCTTCTCCTTAGCTGATTCCTTATCTTCTATGTCTTGAATTAATTTCTTCAACTCTTTAGCACATTCCTAGCCTCTTTTGATCTTCAAAAACATACATCCACCTCGCTCTATGCATGTGTTATCCATTCCAAGCCCAAAACTGCTCTAAAATGCTCCAAATTCCCTTTTCTTGCCACTTATCGTATCTTATCCAGTCTTATCTTATCTTATCCCATATTATCCAAACATTATCCTATTTAATCCAACATTATCTAAACTCATCTCCAGCTGCAAAAGGAGTCCTTATCCTATTCTAAATCCTTCCCATATGAATTTAGGAGTTCTTATCATGTTTTAACAATGCATATCTTATTCTAGAAGTCCTGAAATCATGCAAACAATTTTATTCCTTTTCTCCTAGAATTGTGCCGTGCCCTAATCCTTTTCCTCCATAAACAATGTTGTGTGTCTGCCCTATAAATGTACACCATTGCCACATAACTCAAGGAAGAGTTTTAGAGAGAAAAATATAGAGAAATAAACAAAAGTGTGCCGCAGCTTTGGAAGGAGAGGAGGAGCCAATTTTGCCACCTAAGGATTATGCCGATTCTGTCATTGCTAGAGTGTCTCAGAGTTCTTTGTTTCCTTACTTGATTTCAATGTTTAAATTAGATTGTTTTTATTTAGTTATGACGAACATGCGTAACTAAATTCCTTCTTAGCTAAAGGTGAATTTGAACCCATGAACATATGTTTTATATGAATTGATTACATCTAGTTATTGTTTCATAAAACATGAATGCGATTTACTTATATGTTTTATTAAGAACTTGTTCTCATGTGTTGATTAAGGGTGCACACTTAGTTTGCATGCAGGGATTTGCTGCTAGAATATACGGGAATTTCACCTAATCGTTATGCACTTATATTTACAAGTAGTAAAAGTCACTAGTCATGATTGTGTTAAGTAAATTCCTGGCAAGAGTATCATGCAGTTCATAGTTAAAAATTGATAAAAGCATATTTATGCGATTTTATTAGCTTGTTTCTTTGCATTTATTTAGTTAGTTTCTAGTTATTATAGTAATTTCAGCTATTTTTGTGTGTTCGTAGGTCCAATTGGCAAAGGTGACAAGAAATGGCATTTTGGAGTAATTTGGAGCAGTTTTGGGCTGGAATAGATAGCTTACGTATGAAGCACAAGGAATGGACGTTTTTGGTGCTTACAAGGTGCTAGGAATATGCAAGGAATTAGGGAGAATTTATTAGGGCTTACAATCAGCTGAAAACAAGGAGACCTTATCCAGCCCTGGTTTATCTAAACCTTATCCAAACTACCCTTATTTTATCTTATCATATCCTAATCTTATCCTACCTTAATTCCAGCTGCAAGGGGGAATCAATTTCACATTAAATCACCTAAATATCTGGTTCTAGAAGCCCTATCCTCTACCCTAGATTTGTGCCACACAAGCTAACCTTTTTCCCCTAGGAATCTGCCGCAACACCCTAGTCCTTTACCTTCTTGGTTTGTACCGTGTAATCCTTCTCCTTGACAACCTTTGCCATGCCCCCTAGCCTTATAACTACACCACACATCTACTGCATAAGGGGAGAGTTTTAGAGAGAATTTCAGAGATAAAATATAAAGAGTGTCGTAGCTTTGCAAGGAAGGAAGGAGAAGAAGGACTTGTGTCGTGACCTGCCATCCAAGGCCATTGGAGTGCTGGAGCGTTTCTGGGTTCTTCCTATCCTTAGTTTTAGTTCAATGCTTAAATTAGATTGTCTTTGTTTAATTGCAAGCATGTGGAACTGATTTCGTTTTAGCTAGAGGTGAATTCAAAGCCATGAAGATATATGTGATATGAATTGATTACATCCAGTTATTGTTTCATAAATCGTGAATGCAATTTACTTATCTATTTGATTGATAACTTATTCTTGTATGTTGATTAAGGATGCAGACTTAGTTTGCATGCATGAATTTGATGCTAAAATATAAGGGAGTTTCACCTAATAGTTATGAACTGATATTTATAAGTAGTGGAAATCACTAGTCATGATTGTGTTAAGTAAATTCCTAGCAGGAGTATCATGCAGTTCATAGTTACGAATGCCTTGTCAATGCTTATGATTTTCATAGAACTTAAAGATCTTTGATATGTATCTCTATCATGTTATTCATAGAGGGAACTTGATAAGAATAATTTGATTGTGTCTCTGAGTCCAATTCAATGAATTTAGGAAAATTTGATGGTTAATTTGTGCAGTTCATGATTAATTTGGGGCATTGTCAGTCATGGTTTATAGGAATAATAATTGGAAATCAATTTGTATGCATATGGTTCATGTGTGGAAAAGAATCCTCTAGCTAGCCTTTCAGCCCATAAGTCACCTTAATTTCGTGCAACCTTTACTTAGTTCTGCAACCTATTAGTTTTAAGTCAATTTTCGTCCAAACAAACCCCCCCTTCATGTTTTGAGTCAATTTAGTTAGATTTTCGTCCAAATCACGCCTTAGTGCTTGTTTTGAATTATTTCAGTCAGTGTAGTTTGTTTTGAGTTAGTTTAGCTTAGTTTTATGTTTTGAGTCTAATTAGT